>NC_061520.1:14167500-14250000 GCF_022379125.1 Scophthalmus maximus
TCCATATTTTCCCACAGTCTGCTGCCAGACGAGCCGGCACCTGCTGTGCTAACTGTCAGACGACCACCACCACACTCTGGCGACGCAACGCAAATGGTGACCCAGTGTGCAACGCCTGCGGCCTCTACTACAAACTGCATAACGTAAGTCTTTGACCGCTGATCGCCGACACTTGGGCAGGCCGACAGGTTGGACTGTGGAGGGATAAGAGGCAGGAAAGAGAGAGAGAGAGAGAGAGAGAGAGAGAGAGAGAGGAGAAGAAAAGAGTGGGGGTTGTTTTCTCTCTGACACTGTCGGACTTGGTGTTTTCTTTCTTTTTGCTTTATTGTTTCCATAGTATAGGCATAATCCCCTGAGAGTCATAATGGTCGGACTTTTATTAAGTGTTAAGTGGTACTGCAAAAAGGCCAGACTCCAAATATTTTAAGCCTGCAGACATTAATTATATATATATATATATATATATATATTTATATATAATCAAGCTACAAATACATATTTAGAAGGATCAGTCTGGTGATTTTTTTATTTTTCTCATTGAAAAACAAATCCCACCAAAACCAACTATGAACTAATTCCAATGTTGAAGTGATATCTGCATATGCACAGAATATTGGAAACTAAACCCCATGTTTAAAAATGTATTTGATTGCAAGTTTATAAAATTCATAATTTCAGGGTTTTAACTTCCCCTCCAAAGTTGAACCGAATCATTCACCTTCTCACTTTTCCTGTTCTACACAGGTTAACCGACCTCTGACCATGAAAAAGGAGGGGATACAGACACGCAACAGGAAAATGTCCAACAAATCCAAAAAGAGCAAGCGGTGTAGCGACAGCTACGAGGAGTTTTCCAAAAGCCTGCACGACAAGAACTCTCCATTCAGCGCCGCCTCTCTGGCCGGACACATGTCCATGGGCCACTTGCCGCCTTTCAGCCATGCTGGACACATGCTCCCTACACCCACCCCGATACACCCGTCATTCGGCCACCCGCACCACTCTAACATGGTGACAGCCATGGGCTGAGAGGACGTAGAGAGGGGTTAGCAAAGAGTTACTTCAAGAACCTGTAATGGTTTCATGATGGGGGATGAGGGTCTCACTAGAGGACAGTGAGTGCAATGTTTGACACATGCAGTTTGTGCGTCTTCATCTTGATTGTCTCTTGATTGGTTATGTCGGAAAACATGATGTACTGTGGGAGGGAAGGACCTTTTTACTTCTTATCTATTGGTACCTATTTTGATGGAGGAGGACTCTGCCTCCTGTCAGCCAGGAACACACAAAAATGTCATCACACCTCATAGATTTCCTCCAACAGTCTCCACTGACTGTCTGAGGTGTGGTTCAGTATGTGCCGAACAGGTTTATATAACTGTGAATATTGTAAATGTGTTTGCCTGAGAGGGACGTCCCAGACAGAGCAATCGCCCTCACAACATTAAACAAAAATATGCTGGATTTTTTGCTCATGGACAATTTTAAAAGGAATTTTCACAACAGAAACAAGCAGACAATAGGTCTACGGATCCCTAATTTGACACTGTTTATTATAATTGTTGTTATTATAATTATTATTATTATTGTTTATCAGATAATTTATTTTCACTGCCTTTTTTTTCTTTGGATATATCACCTGAATCATTATATGGATACTGTTATACCAGCTATGAATATATTTTCAGCTGAAGTGCTTTCTCTGAGCTGGTCAACATTTATACTCGTAAGAAATAAAGAGATCAAGTTCATTATCCAATCTGCTCTGTGGATTCAATATCAGATATATCCAAGTCTCTGAAATGAGAACAGATAACGTTGTTCACATTGATAATTGTCATGACAAAGTACGGTGCTGAATATGAGAAATACAAGAGGTATATTCATTACTATTCATTCATTATATGTACAGAGACCAATAACCTTCATGGAGGAACTCCTGCAAGTTCATTTAACACAAATCAAAGATACAGTAATAATGGATTCTTTGCACGATTATAATATTTATCATATGGTTATTATATGTGCACCAGATGCTCTGTATCCTTCTGTGTCCCTGTTTTTCTCTGGATCTTCATAAGTTGCTCCACAACGGATATTAATGTCACCATGTGCATATGCACATATATACATCCAACCACTACTGATCTGTGTTACATTTATTTTACACTTCTACCATCCTGCCAGTCAGAACTAGAGAACACAGCTTGCACTTTGTTACCTTTCAAAACAGCTGAAAATCTTGAAAATCTGGTGGTCGGTGTTGATAATTAAAAAAAATATAATCCTAGCAGTGATGACTGAGAAAACTTATTTTCCCTCAAGGATTCTACAAACTAACTAAGCCAATATTTCATACTAACAATGGATCATGTGACTTCTTGTATGTGGTAGTTGATGTTCATGGTGATGAGCCCACAGCTCATTGTTTCAGTTGTGGGCCACAATTTAATGCTCTCAGAGCATTGTTGTTGTTGGCAGCTGTTTTTTTATGGAAAAGCTCTAAAATTCGACTACACTACTGGCCCAACCCCAAATTTTGCAGACAGGCAAAGTTAGCAAGTGGGTAAACATAGTGGAGTATCAAGCTGGTAAGGATCTCAATGGTTCCTTCAGGAGTTGGTGGGGACCAAAAACCAAGGTAAAAGACCAAAAACCAAGGTAAAAGGGTGTGAATATTGGACTTATAATCACCTGGTGGACAGAAGCACATCTCCAAATGAACACTAATGTTACTTCCTGTCTACACGATGTGTTTATAGGCAACTGCTTGCTATCAAGTTTGTCATATCAACAAAGATGATAACATCAGTGTTGTTTTTACAGCTTTGAAGAGAGTAATATTTAATAAAACATTCAAGAAACATGTTCATCATCTCACCAGGACATAAAGGACGGCATTAATAATGCAATTCATCTCCTTTCAGGACAGCCTTTGTAGTAGATCTCAAAAGTATATAGTATCAATGAATTAAGTGACCTCTCCTGTTTTTGTGAACTACCACTTTCTAACAAACAGGTTACACCACTGGGCAGTGGAGATTAGTGCTGTTGACAGTAATTGAGCAGGTTGAGCCATATGTTCCCGCAGCTTCGAACCTGTAGTATCTGGTCATTAGATAATACTCTTATGAAATAGACCTTCTCATTGTCGGCCTGTTGCAAGAGGCTAATCCCAGAGGTGACATAAGACATTTCTTAAAAGGCCACAAGGGCCCTTTTTCTCTTTAACAATCTAACCCATTTGGTTCAAATAATGTAGCCATCACCTGTGTTATAGATTTTTAGTCCGCGTTTCGTCCCTAACCAGCTGTTAAGAGTTTGGGTCATAGCTCTATGATTAGACAAATCAATTCACACAGACCTGAACCTGGCTTGACATAGATGATTCATCACAATGAACCTCCCAGAGGGTCAAAGAAACATTATCATTGGCGAAATAACATCATATTTTTAACTGTGTATATCCTATTTCTATCCAATTTAAAGCCCTCAAATGTTGATATGAATGCAATTTTGGTAGGGAAGCTTTAAGTTTAGTATAATCTGTAAAATTAAAAAAAGAGTGTGAAAGCACTCCCTCAGTATTTCAACTAACAACAATCAAAGTTTGGCAAACTGCCTTCATCAGGATTAGGTTGTTAGGACAATTGTAAACATGCACAGACTGACACAGATTTGAATTGGGAAGAGTTTTCACAAGAAGAGTTATGTATCTGCCCCTGAGCTCCACACACAGTTAAGGGTCAACCCAAGTGCAGCCTGCAGCCTCCTCTCAAGACTTCGCTGACCTCTCACCCTGGAAGCACTTACTCTGTCATTCTTCCAGGCCCTCCCACAGACTTATTCACAGACCCTTTTAAAGTGTCACCTTCTCCACGAAAATATGACTGAGTAAAAGAACAAGACTGCCCCATAAATAGGAGATTAAAAAGCAGGCAAGCCGCTTTGCAAGGTGAACCTCTCTGAAGACATCTGTGGAGGAACGGTGAGGGGACTGGGTGGGCATCCTAATTCAGCTCATAAGTGAGATTTATAGCTCCCACTTTTGCATAAGTACCTGCTCCTTGGACCATTTGTTTTTTTAACAAACTCAATTAATGGAATCAAAACAAGGTCTGAATGGACTTCAGAGGGGCGAGTCAGCAGAGAGACTACGATAAAGGAGATGAAAGGGGAAAGGAGCAGAGTTTTATCTGTTATAGACCTAATAATGATAAAAGACATGAAGGAACATCTACCAAAAGTGGGAGCAAACAACCTGTCCTCATCACGTCTGCATCCTTTGATGCCGAAGTTAAGGTCATGTATGTCAGATAGGTTTTTAACAAACACAAAGACAAGTGAGATTCTTATTATGATATTTCAGCACTATACTCCAGACTCTCTTATAGTTAGCAGCTGTTCATATTGCAAAGATCCATCGAGACCTTGGTATACGTTATTAATTATAGCATTATAATTTTGGTGGACAGTTCACTTGTAAATGGAAAATCGTTTTTGATTAGTAAAAGTCATGCTCTGTTAAGAGTGTGAAAATATCATGAATCTGTTTAAATGCAGACTTGTAGAAACTATGTCAATAGGTGTTGTGGTTATATCAGCGGTTATGGAGGGTGGTGTTGTAACACATTTGCCATTCGTTTAATGTTTCCTGTCACACAGAGGACAGCTATAAGATACACAGGCTTATCCAATAAAACATTACCTAAGAGCAGTAATGAACTAAACAGTTTAACGTAATCTCAAATAATTTAGATAATTTTTTCTCTACTTATAATGAAAGTAATGATTGAAATATTTTCTATTCAAAATAACTATCTTCAAAAAAAAAACCTGTAAATTTACTTGACTGATTGACTGGCCTAGAATACATATTCTAGGGCAGATATTAGATAAGCAAAAAGGCGAACCATTAGGAAAAGTGTGGTAAAATAAGAGACAAACACATGTTGACTATCCTGTGAGAAAAGAAAATATAATAATGATAATGTTAACTTTGACAGTTATCGAATGTAAAGACATTCATTTTGACAGAAAACCTCCCAATATCATAACTGAATTAAATTCCTGTATGATATTTTGATGGGGATTCTTAGCTTTTACTAAGGGCTCAAGGATGCACCAGTTGTCACACAATTTAAACACTTTTATCAGCAACAACTGTCTGTATGAGTGCAACACGTTAAAAAAAACCTGATGATATAACAATCAGACTGTTGTCTCCACTGTATTGTGCAGAAAGACTTTTTGCTGATGTGCTGAGTACAAAGTCAATGCTGATTTTCTGGGTAACCAAGAGACAGATAAACTAGGCATGTTGTCTCTCAACTACAGGGTCTCACACTGCACCCTTGAAGGACCGGGGGATGTGAGATGTGTCAGATGGGACTCGGTGCTCTGTCGGATCTGGGGCAAGGGAGATCAGTGAGATCTGGGTTCAAAGGTGTTGTCTCTGCTGTGATCTCAAGAGAACCAAATACACAATAACAGTAACAGGGGAGAGAAACAGAGGGCTCCAATCACTGATCCTCAGAATATATGAGAGAATCTGTTGTGTCCCAGAGGCGAAACGGACAACATGCCAGTGACGTAACTTTCAGAGACCCACATGAGTGTGGGTATGGACATGTTCTAGTTTCCACCAAGTTAACCACAGCTATTAAACACCTGGCGGTGCACACTCCAACACACATGCACACACTGTACAGACACACACAGTGTGAAAGTAGAGCAGGCTTTGCAGAAAAAGGTAGAATATGCTGACACACGGTGCATTCTCTTTTAAAAGTGGGACACCCTACAACCACCCGATCCACAACCACTGACAAGTCCCTTTCAAACTGCTTTTCTTCTCCTGTCTGAGGCAGACAAATTCATCCCTCTTGTCTCCAAACAATCACCTCTTTTCTTCTGGCTGTTACACCAATGAGTGAAGGAGGGAGGGTCTAGGAGCCAAAGGAGGAGGGAGAAATGCATCTGCTCCACAGAGCTACACTGTAGCCACCAGGTTAATGTCCTGTGTGTTAGGGCCCCTGGGACTGGGCGTCTGGGCCCCACTATCTTATAACACAGTTGACAAAAAGCCCAGGGCTCTGCCGTAAGGAAATCTGAGAGGCGGGGTATCTAGGCCGGGAGGGTAAGTACTAGGGAAGGAGGGACAAAACATCCATGTATGTTGCACCTACACTGGCCCATATACACCCAGTTATCGCTTCATTAGGTAGACCCAGCAACAACTAATGCAGTATGATACAGGTGTCCAACAATAAATCATCCTTCATGAACGATTACATGTCCTGCTTTTCTGAAACTGGGTTATAATGATGTTGATTCTTTGCTTGTGGCACTGAGATACAGTTGGTGGAGCTTATTCTCAAGTCAGGTACCATTCAACCATTGCAGAAGAACAGTTACAGATACAAGATACACTGAGATTACAAGACCATCAGCAAAACCTCAAATGAACAAAAAATATATGGCAAATATGATAGAAATATGCCAATCATGTTTTTCTTGTGGTAAGTCAATTATAGTCACTGCTCCACACAGATGTAACATTTTCATCTGTTGTAATATTAGCTTTTTGTCTCTTGAGGGAGCAGAAGCCTCAGCAATTCATGTACATTATTCACTAATCCTGTTTCCCTTGCACATTTAGCTAATATTTGCAAATTTGCATGTTGCACAATAGTTGTTCAGACTATTAATCTAATCCAAAAGTAAGAATTTAATCATAGTGCAAGAAAAAGTCGGGGGGGGCTCCAAAGTCATGTACAAACAAGGCCTGAAGTGGGCGTGCTGTTGAGATTGTCTGTTTGGAAACTTACAACAGTTATCAGACATAGCCAATTGTAGCATTGGAAAGAAATCTCTACATCACTGAATACGTGCACACACACAAATTACTTTAGACTTTGCTTATTGTGTTTTGTGTGTTTCAGGAGATTAGACAGATAGACAACAATGTTATCCAAAGGTCTCTGGACACCGCTGTTCCATCTCGTCAAGGGATTAGCCATTTTATTCAGATGTATTATCACATAAGGCCCACACCCTTCCACTACTAACTGACTATTTACGCACAGTTATGTTTCACTTTCACTCCAGTGCCATCAAAATTCCTTGTGTGTATTTGGCAGCGTCCAACACACACATTTACTTTCAACACTGACTTGTGTCTTGTACCTCCAACAAATTGCAGTGTCCTGTGATGGCCATGGGCAGGGCTGCTTGGGAGAGTGGAGATCATCATTTCTTGGAATCTCTGTTGTTAATGTTGCCTCTCGGCTGACCTTACAGTGACCTGCAGAACATACAACAGCTCAGAGCCGGGGCCCCTTTGGCAGGAGACCAAACACTGGAGAGAAACAAATGCAGAATGAGAGAACAAGACGAAAAGAGAAACATGTACTACCAAGACAGTAAGTACAGAGCAAAATAACAATAAAACAGATAGAAAAAGGGAGACGTGAGAGTCATGCTCGTGTCATGTCCAGGAGAGTGATCAGGTCTTCAGCAGAGCTGAAAAGCTTTAGAGGCTCAGTATTGAACCCAGCCATGGCACATACCTCATATGATGCAACTCCAGTGGTTTTTACAGCACAAACCTCCCCCAGGCAGATCGTAGCTGTGATATCTCACAGCACTCAGAACTGATAATGAGCTAAATATGCAAAACCCGACACGCATGCACCCACACCCATACACAAGATTACACACACAAACTATTAAAGCTTTAATTCTCCTTCATAGCCGCAAAGGTATCCCGATGTGACATGTGTGTCGTCATCTTTCATGTTTCTCATATCTCTCTTTCTTCTGACTTCTCTTCCACACTTTTTTTTTAATTTGAGCTGATTGCCTTTTTTTTGACTAGTCCGTCTCTTATCACCATTCACCATCAAGCTGCTTTTCATTTCCTCTCCTTTTTATTGCTTTTTTCCCCCCACTTTTTTTTTCTTTTTAGAATTTTTGTGGGATTTCTCTTTATCTCTTCCACCACCCTGCTGAGCTGTATCTGACATGGATCGACTCATTTTTCTTCTTTACTCCTTCATAAATTATTGTAAAGGTAAGCATATACGTGGAGAGACATACAAACAACGTCATATTGGTTCACCAGAACTGCGCGGTATGTGAGAAGAGGAGATGCAGCAGAAAACACAACAACTTTCACACACTTAGGTGGGACAAAGGATGGAAATCGGGCCAAGGGAAACTGGAGACATGGATGTGAGCACTAAGAAAAAAGAGGCAGTGAAAAAAGAAAAGAGAGTGGCGGACATGGATCCACCTCACCTGTAGCTTCTGCAGCGGCCTGAGCGCACAGCAGCACCCCCCCACCCCCACCAACACAATCCCACAACAACCCTCTGTAACCATTTCCGCACAGCCTCCACCAGCCTCTTCACATCTTTAATTTCACTGCTATTGTTGTGGTGGCCACAACACCCTGTTGTATTGTCCTTTATACAGCCCCGATATAATGAGGCTGTTTTGTCACGTTCACAAGAGCCATTTTATGTGGACAGAAATCACTGCAGGCATTTGCAGCTGCTACAACTCAATGAGCCCACAGACAATGTGTGTTTCCTAAACAGTTTAACGTCAATGAGGCCTGCAAACACACACACACACACACACACACACACACACGCACGCGCACACACGCACATGCACATGCACACAGTAAAAGTCTACATTTGCATCTCACAATGGGACAAAATGAGCATAGATATAGTTTTGTAAAAAAGAAATGCATATTAGTTATATTTTGAAGAAAAAAATCTTATCACACGATTAAATCTTTAGTTTGAGGAAACCATAATATCTGCTGAGCCCAATGAATTTATCTGAAAGTTTGCAATTATCCCAAAAATCTTCCACTGAGCTTATCACAGTGTCAAACAGCAAATTGCCATGTGCCCAAAAGACAGTTCAACACAATTATAAATCAATACAAAATATATCCACTGGACTAAAAGTAAAAAGATTAAAATAAATAAATTAACACATGAAGAGGGATAACCACTCATGCTCACATTCACAATTTTAAATTCACCAAATAACGTGACCTGAATGTCTTTACTCGGTGAAGCAGACATGGAGAGGACAAACTTGGCACACATATCAACTGTTGTAGGCTGTTTGTTCAAGCAACTTATTAAGACGTACGTGGTCGTTTTAAAGACCGCAGACCTATAGTGGTAAATATTGTGTATCATTTGTACAAATCTGACCACAGGACTGTTTGACATTCCTCCAACCAGCCAATATAGCTACTAGTTATAGACATTAATTTACAGATGCAGTGACTGTGTCTACCTGTTAATGTTCAGCTAACCCTTTGACGAAGCTCACCCAACACTCCAGGCCTTCCTCTTACTTTCCTCCTGTTTCTCTGCTTTTTCATATCTCAACATTTATGAAACAGATTCATAGCAATGGGACATGCATGAAATATTTTGTTCAAGTTGAAACATTCTCGGCTAATGTGTTGGTTTTTTTGCCACAGTTCACCCTGCCGGGGGCAATTTCAGCAGAGCTTTGTTCCATTTATTTTGTATGCAACTGATTTATGTCTAAACTTTACTTCATGTTCTGTCGGAACACAAAGTAACTGTATAGTGTTGTATAAGCAACACATTAGTCTCAGCTATTACAATGGCTGGGTTGATTAACAGTAAACACCACGGACAAACTAAGTTAACAAATTATGAATTAACAATCGTTAAACACCCTTTGATGAAAGGAGTTTTTCTTCAAAAAGCAGACTTTCAAATTTGTGCTGGAGAAGATAATCCACTGTGGTCCTGTTGACAATTGCTCTCTTTAACTTCTGCGAAAACTAGAAGCCATCACAAGAATGGTACTTGGTCAAGAGTCAGACATCAATCTGTAAGTCCAACGTACCATCTAAGTGTGCCATCCACTGTCTTGCGTTTTGTTGTTTTCCCACGTGTGGAGGAAACAGACAGTGTGAGAAACTATGGATAAAAAATCTATACAGCAAGAACAGCAACTGCTGATTTTTCATGTCATTAATTTATCCAGAATTATATCAATGTCTAAGTCAAGTCTTTCTTTGGTTATGTTCTCTTGACCTGCTAATGAGCCAGTCAGACGGCATCGGATCAGACTCCCTCCGTGCTGTATCGTCCCACATCATGAGCCGAGTAGGGTGGGGGTTAGGAAACTGGCTTTAGTACAAAGTTTTCACTGTGTAGCGGGCAGACCTCAGGCATTGTGAGGGTCCTGGAGTCAGTGTGGGCCCATGCTCAGCCAGTAACATCAGTCGGACACACTGATCTTTATGATCATGGACAATCACACGCACAAAACCCAATGGCAAAGACTGACAGGACAATAAGAAATTGTTTTTACACAAAAACAGAGGCAGCGACGCGTGAACACAAATATTCATTCTGAGATTTTCACACAGTCACCATGGTCGTACTCAAGAGCACAGGGTGTAAGGAAATCCACCTGTCTCCTCTAAACTGGATCTTTTGTGAAATAAATATGATCAAACTGCTCACTTACACTCGCTTATTGTGCTTTTTATTGTCATTTAAGAAAATACTTCCTTCATGGACCACTGCCCCGGGCCACATATGAGGACAATGCCGCCCAGATTGCTGTGACAACGCAGCCATGGAGATTCGGCACAATCAATGTGGATTGAGTGACACTGTGAGGTTATTAGTCCATGTTCTGAAACCTCAACCTGCTCACCCTCTCCGCTCCACTCTGAATATAAATTACACCATGTACTGTGCTGTGCTCCTGTTACACCTGCATGACTATGAGCGCCTGAGATACCCGGTAATCCAGTGGTACAGTACCTTAGTGTTTTACATCAACATAATACCGAATACAACAAAAAGACGTTGAAGAGCAAGAGATTCCTTCAACAATGTCTAAAACAGCATTAGTTGACATTTTGGGGGGCCAGTTGATGTCATTGCAACAAGTTGTAAACACAACATGCTACAAATCATTGACATGACAAACAGATATGTAGCCAATTACACATCCAGAAGCAACAATATCATTCAGTTAAAGGCATGTTTCTGGCCAATGTAAGTCCAATATTAACTCTGTCTGTCTAAGCTTTGTCTTTGGTCTCCACCAATTCCTGAAATCAACATTTGACATTTGACAAAATACTACAGTACAAGAGCAATGAGAATAAATCATGATGGTAAAGTTGCCTTAAAACTGAAAGCTGCTCAAACGTTTTGCAGAACAGAGTATCGACAATATTGAGTGGGTAGTGGCTCTCTTTTACACCCCTGACTTTATTTGACATTGTCTGTCACTTTAAGAGCTGCACTAACTGTTTGCCTTACAAATCTACATTCACATGGACATGACCACCCCTGATGGAGCATTACATTCAATATTCTTTCTAACGTAGTGTAACTGTCATATTTTTTAAGAGCCTTGAGCGCCTTGCACGCCTGTGTCATGACATTACACCACCGGTTTGCCTTTTTTATAATGCATTTTGGCTGGTCTTTCTTTCATACTTACCTATGGTCTCTATTGTGTAGGCAAAAAGCACACATACACTATACCTCACAAACACAAACACACACAATCATTCACCCACAGATGGCTGCAGGGTTACTGAGGGGTGTGTGTGGCTGTACAGTATGTGTGGGGGACATGGTTCCGCAAATTTCTATAACAGGAAGCCGGGCTGGAGTCAGCAGTCACCCTAAGGATGCTGGGACGCTGGAGGTCTTGGGTCCCAACAGTGGGAGAGATGGAAGAGGTAAGAGGAAGTCAGCTTCAGCACATTTAACTAACAGTTGATTAGCCCACATCGAACCAGGCAGGGAAATAACTATTGCAAAACTAAAATAACACAGAGCTTGGATTCCAGTTGGGCGAAATGGAGGCGATATACGTCTAAATTAAGGCACATGTCCCCTATTTACACAAAAGCAAGCTCCACCTCGGGCCACCTCATCTCTATCTCACACTACTTATCCCTTAATGACAAACCAGTGAGAGCAAGAGTCAACAGACAGTGAAGACAACGCGGACAAATTAAGACTTGGTCAAAATGGAAAGGCCGTGTATGGTCAATATCCGAAATTGAGGACGTAGTTCAAAACTGTTGAGGAACCGATGTCAACAACTATGTTCAATGGAAAGTAGCTAAAACTTGATCCAAAAATCAAACATCTGCTTCTCTCCTGCTCTCTATTCTGACACATAAAGTATTTTATCACAGCCAACTTCAAAGTCTGTTGTTATGCACAGCAGAAGAAAAAGGCAGAACTCGCACTCATGGGGCAATACTGGCGTCGCTCTTCTATGTAAAGTAGTCAAGTCGTACACGAAGACAATTCAGAAAACAACGTGTCAAATATTGATTAACCTCCATATTGTTACCGCTGACCAGCATTCATAAAGTACTACAACTCAAACAAAGAAAGTTTTTATGTGAGTGCATGATTTTTTGTGTCAAGTGTGTGTGTGCGTCTGTTTTTGAGTTTCTTGTGTGTGTATGTGGTGTTCAGATTAATACTCCATTGTGACTGGAGAGGGAGGGCAGCAGAGGATCATGTGACAAGAGTCAGACTGAACCCGGCGCCTACACACTTCTCAGGGGTCAAACAGGGGTCATCATGTGGTTACTGTGCCCACTGCAAAATGTACATACACACACATACACAAAAAGCATACTGTAAGTGTGCAAAGAGACATAAAACCACTTAAGCACGTGGAATACAGTTACAGTTTACAAGCATACATGGATGCAAATGCACAAACTGAGAACACAAAGGTGACGATAGAACATCCCAGGGCTAATATTCACATGACATCAAGTCCATGATTTATATATAAGACATGTGTCCTTTTATTATCATTGCATAAATTGCTGTTATTTGAACCACACACACACTCTCTTGTCCATTTCCACATCTACGACAACTAATACTGTGTTTTCCCTTCTCTCCTCTTTTTCCTCAACCATGCAACCTGATATTCCCATGTTCTGCCTTCCTGCATATAGTATAATACCGAGCCATTAGTCATATCAACTCAGTTCAGACTAAGGGAGGAGGAGATCAGTGGAAGGAGACATTGGGGAAATAATGGAGAGCGAGTGAGACGGAGGGAAAATATTTTGTACGGCGTGAAGAGAGACATTATTAAGGTAGAGAGCGGAGAGCAGGAGAGAGGAGGTGGATCAGGTTTCAGTGTGTTTTCATGTTCTCCCCACATTAATGCGCCGGGGCCACTTAACTAATGCATAAAAGCACTGTGATACCCGAAATAAACAGCATCAGACTATGAATTAGAGTGTGAGAGGCAGAGAGGTCCACTGAAAAATGTAGACTGTGCATACTTAACCCCTCTCTTCTCTTCCTCTCTCTCAACACACAGTAAGATGACTAACTTCATTACCCTCCCCATTCCTCTTAGTGAGCGCAGCGAATTGAAACCTAATTACCACACCAGAGACAAATTAAAAGCTTTTCCTCTCAATGGCTGCAATCCATCTCCTGACAAATGAACAGCGCCACTTCCACTGTGTTCATGCTCTGCTTTCTCCGTCCACACATTCAGATGAATTCATTCATTCCGGCACTCTTCCTTTCAAATTGAGCTGAAGCGACAGATTTGATACCAGCAGCACATTATCTCACTCACATTAATATCAATCAATAGTCACACAATATTAGGGATAAAAAAAACAAATCTGCCACATCATATATGTTATTCAATAGAATTGGTATAATCATTTGTAACTTCTCAACACCTAAATGAGAGATTTCATTCGTCCATCTCCAGTATTGCAGACATACATCTGGCACTCATACAGCAGCTTATGTACGTCTTGTATAGACTGACAGTATAAAAGCTACAGAACACATGCAAAAATATTCATTCTTACATTTGCTTTTCATATTAGTTCTATGATCAGGAATGCAGGATCAGATTCAGAATTGCTTGGAGATGACTTATGGATCAGTCTTTCAACATACTATTTTCTGCCACGCCATAGTGAAGCTCTACAGAGGGTATAGTTGGTTGGTTTTCTGTCAGTCACAGACTTTGCTAGTGACTAGAGCCGCAACAGTTAATCGATTAATCGATAAGTAATCGATTACTTATCGCCAACTATTTTGATAATCGATTAATCGGTTGAAGTAATTTTTATATGGGGAAAAAATTCAAAATTCAAAATTCTCTAATTTCTGCTTCTTAAATATGAATATTTTCTGATTTCCCCTTTCTTTTGTGTGGACAACAAAACACCATCTTGGGGTTTGGGAAACCATTTTATGACATTTTCTGGACCAAACAACTAATCGATTAATCGAGAAAATAACAGATTAAATCGATTATGTAAATAATCGTTAGTTGCAGACCTTCTAACGACTGATATAACTGTTTTTGGGGACAAATTTAGAACAAAAATACAAAGTTCCCAAACGATGAATTTTGTGATGACCTGACGTTTGCTCTAGCACCACCACCAATATTCAGAAATGTCTCAACACCTACCTGAACTGGCACAAAATTAGGTTCAGACATTAATGTTTTTCCAGACAGTGAATAGTAAAAAAAAAAAAAAAATCATCAAGTCATCTATTCATCTAGTTTCATCCTGCCCCAAGGAAATATGCAGAAAAGACATAATCATTCTTGGTAAACCATAATTAGTTTTTCCTATGTGATGAATAGTTCTGAGAACCATAAGATCTTCCGTGAATGTCCATCACAGCAGATTTATATCTATCAATGTGAGCTCAGTGAATTAAAAAAACAAAAAAAACAACAACCCATAATCTCTTTGGAAGAAAAGACAAAGAATTATGAAAGTGCAGTTTACTGTAAGACTTTGCCAGGGCCTAAGTGTAATCACCATTTTACCATATGTCCGGCTGTAATTGCACTAAGTAATTAATAATGGCATGTATCAGTCAGAGATCAGATGTTTTTGGGTTGTGGCAGCGTATGCATAATCCAATGAAGGCTTCTTTGAACAGATAGTGCAGGCTCCCAGACAGCAAGGTTATCGGACTGGCTCTCTGCTCACTGCCACTTAATGGAGATTGCACGAGATTGTTGCTCACAAATTCACTATTACCGATATGTTTTGCTGTCTTTTCTTGTCGATGGTATTTCAAATTTTTTACAGAGGGATTTGAAGCGGACTTATAAGAAACAGCCACGTCTCGATTATTCTGGGAACAAAGATACAAAGCATGATCCACCCTGAACGCATCCCAGTCAGTCAGTCAGCCATCATTGAGCTGCAAAAAACAAAGATGGTCAATGAAAAGCTGGTTTGCGATGAGATTCCATCTGATTGATTTACAATGACCCAAACCTTTAAAAACAAACATTGCTAATACATTGCAAAAGCCCAATCCTGACGTGTATGGTTATCACATGGAGGGCAAAGTGCTCTTCATTTAAAACTCTTTATCACGAGTCAATCATGGCCGAATGGGTTTGGATTGACGACGCATCACTAGTGCTCAGTTTGCAGGTACTAATGTCATTATTTCCCTGCCGGTTCCATTTCTGTCTATCCATTTTAATCCATTTAGACACAATGAAACAGACCCAGAGGGGCACAGCAGCCGACCCCTTCAAAACACATTACTACAGTAGCCTTTGTCTCTGTCACAAAAGTCCCTCTAATTCTTTATAGTATGTGCTAAGTGGGTCTTATAATGTTCACAAAGTTATTGAAGTCATAATTTCTGCACGACTTCTGGTTGATTGACACAGATATCGTATCTTTCACTGACCTTGGGCATCCCATTACTCCTTCTTCCTGCCGCATCCTTCACTCTTATCTGTTCACTCCCCCGGGAGCTGCTTGTAACGGCACTTTGTAGCATCTGTCACACAGTGAATGAGTGATGGTGCCTGCATTTAAATTACTCTCTAGACCTCGAACAGGCCCCAAAATAGTGTTTAGTTAGCATGTTTCACCACTAAACCCAACAGACTTCATCTCATAGCGCCAATACATAATAACCTGAGGGAAGCCTCAGTAACAACCTGCTGATTAAAATCAAAAAAATGAAAATATAAAGCTCAAACAGTGCCAAGCACAACCAGATGATAACAAACTCCTCTAACCTGGGATGAGGAGCAATACGATGTTTGTGTCAGTGTACAGAGAAGCTGTGGTGCAGATGATGGAGAGGAGGAATGCCAGCAAACAAAGACGATCAAGAGCGAAACATTAAGTCCAGAACAAAGAGAAAGACACAGTGGGCGCATTAGATGACTGACTGTCTTTGTAATTGTATATAAGGAGTATATAAGGTGGTGGTTGTTTTATGCAACTCCATAGTTTGTCATCTGAGTGCTCGCTCTGCTCTTTGTCATGCCAACAAAGCTGCTGGGGTACGGTGGGTAATCTTAGATTCGGCTCCTTGTTGGACATGTGCAGGTGGGGGGTAATGGAGGGAAGGTAGAAGAGTGATAGAACCCATGTCAGTAAAGGATAAAATAAGGACATAGGGATGAATAAGACAAGAATGAAGTAATCATAAAACAGAGTCAGAATTTCCAGAATAGCATCTGTGACTAAAAGAAATTCTATTATATTCCTATTGAAGTTAAATTAGCTTTTTAGCCTTCAGAAGATGCTTCGCCTTCAACTAAATAATGTTAAATCACGAATTACAAATTCACGTGAGAATGTAGGAAAGGCGATGGGTGTCCCTACATCAGCTACTGTATGAGCTCCATCACATGAAAATGTTTACCCTGTGGATATTTATTCTAAACAGACAGGTGATTGACAAAACAAGCAGAACTTGTGGTCCAGTCACTGGAGTTTTTAGCTGTATCACACAGTCTTCCAACAGCAGATGCAGTTGTCCCTCAGGTGTCTCAGAGTTGGATCTGTTGACATGGGAGCTCAGTGGCTCTGATCATTTCACCCATACTCAAGAATGTCTCGTCCATGCTGGCCTGAAATTTGATTGAGCAAACTGTTGAAGGCTGCGTGATACGGGTGACAGACTTTGTAAAAGTTGGGGTCATTTTGTCAAACTATGTGCAAGATCATTATCAGTTTGGATGTTGCTAATGTGTTTATATATTAGCCAAATATTTTAGCCAATTTTTTTAGCATTTTTCTCATCTATGTTAACATCTACCAGTAAATCTTCTTTCTGCACCAACTATCATTCAGTTAACAAGTAGCCTGCTTGTACACAATACATCTGTATGGTGTATGATCTTCCTTAAAAAGGCCTGTTTGCAGGAAAGCGCTTTGTGTCGCCCTCTCATAAGATGCATCCTAATGTATGTGCGTGTGCAGCATAAGATCCAAACAAAGTGGGGGGGCCCTGAGTAAAACATTGCTCCATAGCTCCACCAGTAGTCAAAAATAGATCTTACACACTCTACACTGCTCTTACTTGCACCTAACCTCTCTGGGTTGGGCCGAATAGATGGTGGAAGAGAAGAAAAGAGATGGGAGGAGGTGAGATGCAGTTATATTTCACTTCACAAGGAGATCAGACACCAGCAGAGATCCTGGTCTTATATGGAGCTGCAGTCTTCACCTCCCCTGCGTTGACGAACCAGCCCTAAACACCGAACACCTCTCCCCGCTTCCTCCTCTTCCCTCCCTTCACGTAACCTTCCTTCTTTTTGAGATAAGCACTCGCCTGCTTTGTGTAATCTCCAGGTTTCCTTCCTCCTATTGCACCGTCTCACTTTCAGCTCTCAATCTCTCCGATTCTCTCTTTTATCTCAGTCATTCCCTCACTCACTCCATCAATCCTGCTCCCCCACTGAGACCCGCGCAGCGCCAGCTCCACCACCTCTTAACCCTCCAGCTTTCACCGCAACACCACGCGATCCAGGATGCCTGACACAGAGGCCATGCAGCTTTGGCTGTGCTGCAGGGTGTAGAGTGGTAAACAGTAAATACCCAAAGAGAGAGAAGAGTGTATAGAGGGTGTGTGAATCAGTTCTTTGTCCCTGACTATACACAGAGGTGTAAAAGGAGGAGGGATCACCATGGCTTTGTCCTGGCAACATGATACAGCCAGCAGAGCAAAAAACGAAAGAGGCCTCACTTCAGAAATTTATACCGTCCAGTATGTATGTGCCGAGCCCATCACTGTCAGTGCAGAGAGTGGAAATGTAGACTTGGGTTATGTTTTTATCAACAGAGCACCTCTGATCAGCTTATATTAAAAGCCCAGGTGGAGGTCTGAGGTTTCCCCTTCACACTGTAAAAATGTTTTATTTCTATTTTAATCGTCGAAACGTTTAAGCCTGTTGTCTCATGAGAGTGACTTTGATAAAATAAGACAATGGCACAATAGTTTACTCAACTGCAGCATGTAGGCTGCAAAATTAAACAATAGACTTGTTCAATACTGAATTAATTTTCTACATGGACAATGAATTTAAAATTTTAAATGTTTATCAACAACAATTTTTTGTTAATTTTCAGCTACAAGAGCAATTTGTCTGATAACCATGACGTAATCAGAGTGTTTGTCCAAGAAGGAAAAAGATGTATGAAAGGGAATGTTTTGGATTAGGAAGAGAAAACAATGAAGGCAAAATGTTTATCATGACAAAAAACAAAACAGGGAGTGAAGACCATCATTCTTCCAAACTAGTCAAAATGTAGAAAAAAATATTTAAATGAGCGAAGTTGTCAGGAAAAAAAAGAAAATATCCATAAGGCTTCTTTTAGAGTTAACGGGAAATGTTATGCTTTTTGAGTAGATTCTATTACATTATATATTTTTCCAAGTGATAACAGTGTTGTTCTATTATCATGAAATAATTCACGTGTTATTAATAACAGTAATTACAACATTAAACTGTAATGCTTTTTTGATAACAGCCTGCAGTGTAAATATTTTTTTAAATACAGGTACAACCCTGTTACCCCAAACTTTATCAATGTATAATTGGATAATTGTTCCGTTGTCACAAATCAGCTGATCCACCTGCACTCACTGATTTCTACTGATACACTGGTAGGCAAAAACTGTGGATAGTGAAAGTGTTTTTATTTAAATTAAAAAACAAAAAACTGTGATTAAACTGATAGGTCAATCACCATCTTGAAGATTGTTGATGCTTTAAAGCAAACTTACTTAAACTTTCCACTTCAGCTGGATAACTTGTGCTCGTGAGTTTGGCTCATTTTTAACAGTGCACTTCACCTCGTCTCGGTTAACCACACGCGATCTGGAACAAATCCTCACCGCACACACACAACACTTAACACTTGACCTTTAACTCAGTGAGCAGTACCACACACTACGAGTCACAGGCTATTAGAGTGGGGTATAAATACTGAGAGGCAAGAAAGAACGAAAGAAAAGGTGGAATAAGGAAGAGAGTATAGCGAACACGTCCTTCCATCTAATTCTCCTCACATTCAATCAAAGCTCTCTCTCTCCATTATCACACTATGGTTATTATGACAGTGATTATCTGCCAAAGATTACACATTTCTTTGTATTCTCCATTCACATGTGCCCCACTGCCTGCACTTTACCCTATACAGACATTCGGAATCAGATCATAAATTGGTATTAGTGCCTAAGAAGCCTCACTATTTAGGAGAGATGAAACCTCCTTTGACTCTTTCTCGTCGACTCGTTCGCCCACTGTCTTTGTTGAGTATCAACCCTACTCCATTCAAAGAGCTACGACCTCGCTATAACAAGTTGTCAATACAAATGAACTGGGAGAGGTGAAAAAGCAATTACAATCTCCCTTTAATCCAGCCAGCAGCTCCAAAAAGTCACAGATGTAGCCTGTTCTTTGCTCACCTCACCTGCTCAGTGTGTGTGTGTGTGTGTGTGTGTGTATGTGTGTGTGTGTGTGTGTGTGTGTGTACTAGTCCTAATCAGCATATGGTGAACAGAGATCAAGTCTCTATTTCACTGATCAGGATAAACTGTCTAACTAATCCAATCTCTTGCTCTTGAATCTCCATTCAAGCTCAAAGTGAAGAAGATGAATCTTTGAAAAGCCTCAATAATTAAAAAAAATAGAAAGGGGGGCAAAACAGGTAGTGTGAGTGATTCAGGTGGCAAAAGATGTTGAGTGGACATGTGGAGTGACGGGATGGGAGAGGAGAGCTGGTGGTGGCTGCGGAGGGGTGGATTAGTTTCTACCTATTCCCCACCTGCAGCCAGAGGAATTAGACAGAAGGGGGGGTAATGAGGAGGAAGGCTGATAGTTTAAACAATCTGAAAGGAGTCCAGATAAGGAGCAGAGAGAGGCTGGGCGTGGAGGGGATCGAGATGGGAGGGAGAAGTTAATTACCTGAGCAGAGGCCATGGAGGGAGAGGTGATTGGAATGAGGGAGAGAGAGAGATATCTCACACGGCTATACCCTCCAGAGTCCCTGATGCATACAGAAACAGATTTTGAGGGGGAGGAGTGGGAAGAGGTTAAGTGGCCTCACGGTCCCTCCAAGACCAAAGACAACACTGGAATATTAAACAGGAATCAAAGGGAGACACTCCCACAGAGCCACAGACCTGCAGTCTTGCAGCAATAAAACGCCTGAAAGAGTGTTTGCATGCTATGCACTTGAACAGCCTTTATACTGTACCTAAAAATATATAAAATATTTCTGCCGCATTTGCTATGGTCCTTTCAACCTTTATATAAACAGTGTAATCTCTGGAAGAACAAGAGACTTCCACCAGACTCAGAGAGGAATGTAGGGATGGGGAGCATTAAAGGATATGGGAGGAAAAAGTAAAAGCAGAGTCTCATTAATAGAGCGAACTTCAGAGCCAAATTACAAAGGCGCCGCAGAGATAGTGATCAGAGCGGGGCTGTGCACCCTTAACGCAGCACTCACTGCATTTACATCACCATCATTACTGTCCTTATCATGAAAATCGTTCAAAGCTACTCATGAAGCCCATATTAATGCTGTAATGGAGTACATTAGTTCACATGGTGAGAGGTGAGCTCTTGGTCGGGTCTAAAGTCGTCTAACTGAAAGGGGGAACACAAAAAAAAAAACTTCAGCATTTTGGAATGACTATTCCTTTCAAAGAAGGAAGTGGTAGAGCCAAGGCCCTCTATGATTGGTCCCTGTAGACCAGCCCCGCGGCCCATTCGCTGGCTGGACCGTAATTTTGTTAAGGGCACGGGTTGCTTCCTGTGCTGGCTAAACATATCTGTGTAAATGAGGTTTGGGATGCCTGAGGGGAGCGGTTTGGAGAGTTTGGGGGGGGGGGGGGGGGGGGGGGGGGGTCCCAGTAATGGAGACAGTTGAACAGAGCACCACAGGGAGACAGAAAGGGGGGTAGAGGAGGTTGAAGAGGGAGGACAGGGAAGTGGAATGAGGAAGCGAGGCAGAGGTAATGGAGGCTAAATGGAGTGGAGATAGAGGGACAAATACAGCTACATCAAACTTGAATTAGCTTTGATTAACAGGCCTGGTTTGAGTTACCGCTCTAACATTTCCAGACGTCAAACAAAGTTGACCCTGCGAGCTGAGAGCTGTGTTCCTCACTGACCTCCCGGGTCACTGACGACCCTAATGTCTCTCACAAAGCAGAACAAAAACAAACACACAGCTGACCTCAGTGGCTGAAACTACTCTGACTCAAAGGGGTTTACATGTCCTTAACCTTGGGAGTGCTCAATAAAACCTTCAATCGAAACCTTTTCTCACTTCGAATAAAAAAAAAAAAAAAGCGGCACAGTGTTCCTCAAATAGATTTGATGAGTTTGTTCCAACAGGTAAAACAACACCAACGAAGACTAATTTTTGAGACGGACAGGGGATAAGAGACACTGTTCGGCCCTGAGCTGTTTCATGTTTGCTAATAAAGACTGATCAGATCACATCTCCTGCTCAAGTCTGGATGGCAGGGGCAACTCTACCCCATGGTCCACTCCAAATCCAATTACAGCCAAACAGTGACAGTTAGCGGCCTCGGAGCCAGGTACCCTCCACTCCCACCATCCCCCTGAGGCCAACACGCCCCGCTCTCCATCCCATCCGTCCCTCCCCTGGCTCCACTGAGCCCCTTGCAGGCCCATAATTGGATTGGTCAGCAGTTAACTCCATTACAGCTGAGCAGTCAGGCACTTGATATTTCCAAGTTGTTGGCAGTAATTTGCTCCTATTAGCAGCTTTTACTGAGAATAAGAGTCACAGCGTAAACAATCAACCAAGTGTGGTTTCGGTGTCCAGTTCGTGTGTGTTTGTGTTTTGTATATGCTCATGTGCATAAAAGGGTGTTTGTTTCAGAGGGAGATTCAATTTGAGGAGTCAAATCTAATCAGAGGACACAGAAGTCTTACAGGACAGCGTGTGTTGAAGTGGGTGTCAGAGGGGCCTGAATGGCTCGGGTTACCCCAGAAGTGATTCAGTAATGGGGACTGATGGGAGGCTGACGTCTGGAGCATTGTACTGTAGTCAGTGAGGAAGGAGAGGACGATGTAGACATGGGATATTTGAATAATCTGTGTATATAACTGCCACCCACAGTGTTACAGCATGTGAAGCACAGTTGGTGCACTGCCCGAGTGTACAGTTAAGGACAAAAAATGATCAGGGTAAATGAAGATGGGATTATTAACATATTGTTAGACAACACATGATAGTTAGATTATCCAGAGACCTGACTGGTGTTTCACTTTGTCAGCCCATTCAAATAAATGAGATTTGGCCAAATAACAGAAACATTGTATAATACAGAGGTTCAAAAACCTCCAAATCCTCCAAAATCACTTTACAGTTGAATCAACATCTCTCTAAAATATTACAGGAGGGGGGAAGGAAGGATTTACTGTTGGATGAGTGCATTACACTGCTTTGTTTTAGCTTGATGCACCTAATCAACTCGCAGCATTTTGGTACATCTCAAAATTTAGTCATTTTTTATTTTCAACATATTACTCTACTGTGTAAACTGGATCTTTAGTTACATCTATTGTGTTGATAAGTAGTAATAATTTGGTCCCAAATTATATTTGGGAACACAGGGAACATAAAACTGAGAGCAGAGGCAGCTCCAGGTCTCTACAGGAAGCAATAATCTCACTGACGATAACAATCTGAGTGAAGGGAAGAGGGTGGATGGGGGGACGGGGGAAGCTGACAGTAGACGTTTTTATTTTTTTATGTTCTTTTTGCTTTATCCAACTTCACTTGAGGAAGATTATTTCTCCAAATTAAGCTGGAGTCTAACTTCTTGCTGAGGTGGACTGGATGAAACAGTGCTGGGAACAAGAGGCTAGGATTTTCCTCACAGTCCATCTGCTGGAGGACGGGAATATCTCTCTAAATGTGGCGACAATGGTGTAAAAAACCCCAATCAATCAGACAGAGGAAGAAAATTGCCAAGAGGAAAAAAATAAAAGGAAATGTCTGGTCTCTTGTTTCCCGCGTTAAATCAACCTTTTTCTCTCCAGTTTGTCAAACTCCCTTTCTCGCCTGCTCACCATTTGCAGCGAAAAAACAAGAGTATGGTTTCCTGACATTCATTCTTCGGACGCATAGCGTGGGGATACTTGAAGGAGAGGGACCAAGCAGGGTGCAGTGTGGACTAGTTGAGGGAGGTAAAAAAGGCGACGAGGAGGGAAAGGAAGTGGGCTTTGGGGTTGTGTATGAGCGTCTGTCTCTGAAGGGGGACCTCTCCACCTGTCGGAGCCCACATTCCTGCACATTCCTGGGATGTCACGGACAAAGCGTGGTGAGAGGGCCAGGAACTGACCTTGGCTCTGCCTGTCAACAGCAGATCTATCTGATAGAAATTGCAAGGAACCCATACTCTCGTGTATTAATACAAGACGACGCAAGAAAAACATCCTTACGACCAGAAACGTGCACACACACACACACACACACACACACACAAAATTATATATAATAATATTAATTTCACGTAGATCATTGTTCCAGTTCAATTTTGATGTTTTATGGAAACTAATCATGGATCTTTGGTTAGAAGAATCTTTGGCAGATTATTTGCTTTTTTACAAAAAAGCGAGATAAGATTGATAACACTCTAATTTCTGGTAATTACATAGCTACAGGGACAGCTGCCTGTTAGCTTAGCATAGCATAAAGACTGGAAGTGGGGGAAATAGTTAGCATGGTTCTGTCCGAAGGAACGCAACATATCATTTTTCACTTTGGTTTTTGAACAGAGCATTAGATATGCTGGTATATCAATCCTATGGCTTTCTAATTTTACGTAATAACTTTTGTTATATGATAGTTTTTAATCATGTGAAGCAGGACTGACAACTACTAAAGTCACCCAAGGGGTCTATAGTGAACGAAACTGAATTCTTCCAGAAAGAATGTTTTACAGCGGAAACAATTATTCCATTAATTGATATTTTAACAAAAAATCTAATTATGTTGTCAATACATTAATCTTTCTTGTAATTTTTCAAGCAAACATGCTTAATATTTGTGTCTAAGAATATAGTAAAATATAGTATATTTGGGCTGAATCACCAGTTACAAAAAGAATATTGCAGCTCTAATATGTTCATCGTATTTATTATTTTGTTGGGATGATTGATTCGTAAAACCACTGATTAATGTCAACAGCAACCAAAGTTAGTGACTGCCATATCTTTATAGATGGTGCCGTATATTCAAATCAGAAGCGCAGGAAACTAAAGACATAACAGACCACACCTCTACTCAGATGGAGAATACCCCTGTCTGTCATAGTGCTGCCTGTCCACCTCACCCCCTCATGCCACTGTGAGCTCTGAGCAGTGTAGCATTACAGCTGTTAACAGAGTGGAGGACGGCAGTGAGAGGTGGGGCCGGGCGTGTGGAGGGAGCAGCAGCTTATGAATGGACCTCATTCTCCCTGACTGGACTTCAAACAGGCCCGGCATCAATCAGTCAGGTGGAGCACTGGTTGCTGAGCTGTGCCCACCGTCCGCCAGTCCAGAGGCTTCAAATGCACCGAGCATGCCCTCCCACACGGAACGCGCGCGCAAACACACGGAACACACACGCACGCACGCACGCACACACACACACACACACACACACACACACACACACACACACACACACACACACACACACACACACACACACACACACACACACACACACACACACACACACACACACACACACACACACACACACACACACACACACACACACACACACACACACACACACACACACACACACACACACACACACACACACACACACACACACACTTCCCCTCGTCGCTTGTTCCAACTTTGTCTCCCCTTGTATGTTTAAAACAATAGTACCAAAAGGGACCGACTGAGATCATTCCCAACTCTATTTGTGTGATTCACAGTTCAAATCTTAATCAGAATTAATCTAGCACTGTGTGTTCCACAGCCCCTCAGACGAGCCTCTCACTTAACCAGGCTGTAATAGCTCGGGCTTCCTTCAGAGGCCTCCTTCAGAGCCCACTTTGGCCGGACTTCCTGAGGCCTGACTAGGGGCAGTGTACCAGTGCGTGTCAGCATTGCGGCAGTTCTGAATGCAAACGGTAAAACTAAGTAATTAGAAACAAAAATTTAGTTACATAAAAAAAAAAATGGCATAATTAAAGGGGCAGAATTGTGCAATATGGACATAATTTGGCTTGGTATCAAATATTAATTGTGTGTGTGTGTGTGTGTGTGTGTGTGTGTGTGTGTGTGTGTGTGGACATACACACACACACACACACACACACACACACACTCACGCACGAGCAAAGCACTACGTTTATTAATGGCAGCAAAGTTGCCACAGACCAGTCTATGGTTAGGTTTCAGCAGCAAAAACGCGCAGTTGTTGGCTACAAAAAGATCATGGTTTTTCTTATGTGTAAATAAACATGTTATGTTTGAAGTCACTGGGGACTTTTTGGCATTAAAGCAGATCAGACTTTTCCACAATGTTAAAGTGCTACTATCTATCATCCATCTTTTTTCTACCTTCCAACAGGTATCTGTACTTCCTTTTCCTCCAGGCCTATAACAGTCAACAATAGATAACAAATCATACCAATGTCCACATACGACAGAGTGGACAGACCCACTACAGTCTGTCTGTGGATCAGGGAACCTCCAGTTCACAAGCCGTCTGCTCAGCCTGGGCTGGCAGCTCCTTTGAGGTTGAGCTGGCACAGCGGCAGGGCCTCTCAGTGGGCTAGTCTTTGTGTTTGTGCTGAAATTATGCGCTCTCTCTCAACCACCCTGCTCACCCTGTGACCTCACCCAGAGGTCACAGGGTGACATGCAAGACGGCGCTTCCAACACACACAATGGACGTCCATTCATAAGCCAGGGAAGGAGAGAAAGGAGGAGAAGAACTGGAGGAAAGTTCTCTCAGACATACATCTCCCTATCCCTATCACTCCATCTCTCCATCGTTTCCCCTCTTCTGTCTGAGCAGAGCAGGCCGGACAGACTCTACCCACATCCTCCTGCAGCTAGGAGGCCCCCTGTCTGCCACCCTTCTCTCAAACAAACCCACTGAGCCCACATCCCCCTGCTCTACAAGACCAGTTTGAACCCTATGTGAGAACCCGCGCCAAAGAACAGCTTGGCGCATAGAGCATGTCAAACAAACTCCACCACGCGCCCTGACGTCATAAAAACACACCCTTTTTTTCCCAATGAACAACAGCTGATTCCAAAACATCCATGTGTCACCTGCTGGCCCTGTGTGAATGCAGTCTGATGCCATCGTCAGACTGGGATTTGTTGGTGAGGCGGGTGGGGTGGGAGGAGGGGGCTAACCCTCGGGCTGAGGGGGTGAGAAGAGGGGAATGGAGGACGCCAGCAGAGGGTGGCGGTGGTGGGTGTACAGGACTGGTGTTGATGGGTGGGCGGGACACAGTGAGGATTTAAATGGAGATTGACGCCCCGGGGGTAACCTGGCAACAGGCAGGAGCTGCTCAGATTAGGATCTGAAAGAGAGAGATAACCACTTTACTGCCTCCTGGACTCAGGAGAGCTGGAGGGCTGCAGTGTGTGTGTGTGTGTGTGTGTGTGTGTGCTTAACCCGCAGTTCCATGTAGCAGGAGGCAGCTGCAGAGTTGTTTCTAAAGACCTGGTTAAAATGCCACACAGCAAAGCACATCATCCATCACTGACTGCATCACTTCGGTCTCCGAGACAAAATGTATGAAGAAGACCCCCACATAATACAAACACATTGAAACATCAACAGCAGAAAAAATGTTGTGTGTATGTTGAGGATGTGTTATTTGCGATTTTTCACTTGGCTGATTTAACCACGTCAGAGCATTCAGACTTAACTAAGACTAAGCAATTTTTGTTGAAAATTTGAATTTCATCGGAGACAATAGAACACAAGCAGGCTGTATTTACATGACAATAGTCTGTCAGCATGGTTTTATAATGTCCTAACAACAGCAAAGACAAACAGCAACCTCCTCACACATTGTGAAGGGCAAAGGTCATGCATGAAAAGACCTGTTGAAAAAAAACACTTGATTTTCCTCTCCATCCAAAGAAAGAACATTAAAATAATCATAAATAACTATTGGAAAAGCTATGAAGGAAAAAAAAAACAAGTAGAAATTGTGACAGACAGACCGACATAACCTCAAACGCAGAGCCCCAAAAAAACACAGATACACAAACAGTTTCAAAGACACACACAATCCCACTCGGGGGCCTGCTGCCTGGCAGATTGAGAGGGATTTGTTGGACGGCACGCGACTGTGTCATGGCAGCGCCTCCACCTCCTGTCAGCTGTGTTTGAGCAGTGACTGGGTGGAAGGTGGGGGCGTCTACAGAGGAGGAGAGTCTCCGCATAGAAGAGCCAGAAAAAAAAAAGACCATGTAAATCTTTTCGACAAGGAAGAAGGCTGGAGAGAGAGAATAGAGGGGGCACGGGGCGAGAGTTGAAACAATCACTTTTTCTTTTGTGCAGGTGTTTTTGTGTGTGCACGTGTGTTAAAGAGAGAGGGACAAAAGACGTGTTGTGTGACGGGTGAATGACACAGACAGACTTAATGGCATTAACCAAATAAGCAGGGTTCAGATCTGCTTTCTCTTCTGGTTTAACTTTCGGATGATTTACATTTGCCCTTTAGCAATCGCAAAAACCCTGCACATGGCTGTGTATGTGTGCATGAATAGACAAAGAGAGTCTTAACTTAATTAGGAAAAGTTGCATTTCAGAGTTTAGTTAAATCTTTTGCATGGAAGAATCGAAACAATGTACCAGGTAATTCGCTTTATTCTTACAATCTCATGTTACATGACACTGCAAACCACAGCTATTTGCTATTTGATATGTGCATTTACTGTAATTATGTAATAGAACAAATACAAATCTGACCCATTTCCTTCATTACAATATATATATATATATATATATATATATATATCAGGTCAGGAGAATATGGTCAGAGTCTTTTACTGTGGAACTATAAAACCTAATTTATGTTTTAACTATAAACCAATCATCCACCATCAGTGTGGTCTCATGGTTCAAGAGTCTTAAAAGAACATTTAACATTTAAAAAAGTTAATGACAGTTTTATTTCAGTGTAAGTCTTTGTGCCCTGTTGCTATCAAGCATTCATTTATAAAGGTATTTATGTGTTGAAATCTGTTTTACAAAACAGGTAAAAGGTAAGCAATACATAAGTATTGATAATAATTCTCAAAACACATATCTCATCATTGTGCTGACAGACTTTAAATACAGTTAGAAATTATTCTATTTTTCTATTTCATGTAGCAGTATAACACCCTCTTTAGTTTTATTGCTGTAGGCTAATTGAACACTTAATATTTACTGGTAATGAATAATAGGCGGCTGTGCACATTTTCTTGCATAAAGCTAAATTGCCTTTGACAGATGTACAGTTGTTGTTTCGGGATAAACTCTTTTGCTTTAGCTCGAAATGGACATTCCCAATGCAACAAACTTTAAAGTCATTTCAACATCAAAAAATAAATTGCCTTAACACAAAGCACATGAGCTAAAAAAATTAAGTTTTTTGCTTTTATTTGTTCTGTTGATAGAAAATCAATGAACTTTTACAGGAATAATGAACATAGGCCTAAAATTCAATCAGCAACCATCAAGTCATTGAATCAATTTCTTCTAAATTAGTAAATAATAAGTATAGTGTATAGACTCATACAGCGATTTGACTCATAACTAAATCACATGTATTAACAAATCAAAAGCAGCTGCCACACTAAAGGCAATATCACTATTTCATTTCACCCTTGAGATTATTTTGTGGTTTTTCAGCTGTTTTTGAGACTTGAGACAAAACGAGACAAAGTCAGAAATAACAGGTAGCATTCGGTTATTGGAAGATGAATTATTCAACACAAGCCAGTTATGTAAGTAGAGGGCATGAAGATGAGGGGATAAAAGAAAAAGAGAGCCATCGCTGGTTCTCATTTCCAGTCCGTGGACATTACTGCTTCATTAGCAGGCAGCATGTGCTAAATATTATTCTGACTCTGATGGCTATCATACTCCTATGTAATGAGATACAGGCCCCCTAAACACATATCTTAGACGTTTTCTCTTCCCCTGCAACACCTCCTGACCCTCTTTTTACCTCTGGGCTAGTGTAATGTTAATGTGTCTGTGCGAGTGCATACGCAGCAGTACACTTGTGAAGGCTGAAGTGCAAACACCAGAGAAACAGAGAGTGGAAGGATCAGGAGAAGGGGAGTGGAAAAATGGGGGAGAGAACGATACAGATCCCTAAACTTGAATGCATATCATAAGCTACCACGTCACCCTCCCTGCAATACCCAGATCTCATTTCAGTTCCACGACTTCAGGACCTCACTCTACACTCTCATATATCCCTCCGGCCGATTTAGAGAATTATTCAAATGAAGAAGAAACTTTGTCCGATAAAGACCCTCAGATGTTCTTTTAAGGATCTTTGAAGGTTGCAGATGGAAAAGGGATTCCTCCAGAGTCGTTCCCTCATTAAGAATGATAATTGAGATCTGGATGTGTTTGATATACATCATTAAACTAAAGGTCTGAGCTGGTTACTGAGGGAGAGAATAGTCGAGTTCAGGGGAATGGAAAGTTTCCACTGTGGAAAACCTCAAGCGTATATTTTTAATAATTCGTCACACAGTTGGGCTCAACTCTTCTCAGCTTTTGCTGCTATATTACACAGCAAGACCATATACAGTACATTTGTTTTAATTTCTCTGTACTACACACACACATTGTGGAGGTTATATAACATGACAAACTGGGTGTGAGGATGAGGAACTGGAGCCAACAGGACGAGGGTGAGGATATAATGTTGAGTATTATCAGTGCGTTGGGGCTGAACTCTGGTTTCAGGGCATTATCAGGCTATTTATGTTATATAAACTGCAGTGAGGCGTTATGACCTCCCAATCACAGCCTGGCTGAGAGATAAAGGCCAATCAGAGAGGCACAGAGAGATAAGAAAGCAGAGCGGGCCCTGCAGGTGATGAGCTGTGACCTCAGAGCCATGCAAACCACATGCAAAATACACACACACACACACACACACACACACACACACACACACACACACACACACACACACACACACACACACACACACACACACACACACACACACACACACACACACACACACACACACACACACACACACACACACACACACACACACACACACACACGTAGCGTATGCACATTTTTGCCAGGCTGGTGCATATGGTTTTGATTTTAATCTATCCAGATCCCAGTCTTTATAATAATAATAATAATAATAATAATAATAATAATAATAATAATAATAATAATAATAATAACAAGCATTCCTACAATTATAATAGGGCCTCAGGCTTGTTGGCGCTCAGGCCCAAATGTTATTTTTTTATTACTATTATAATTCAAAAATTTAAAATCAGTGTTCAGTAAAATTTAGTACAGAAGAGGTTTTAAATATTTTCAGAATTCTAAAAAATGTCAAGAAACATTTGGTATGCTCCTTAAAGTAAATGTGCAGTTTGAATCACCTTAGTCACAGCTATTAACTTAAATTTCCCAAAAGTTTTTACTTCCACTTCCGTTCAACTATCTGTCAAAACTTTGTTTCAAAAATATGAACTATGAACAAGAGTCTCCACCCTCTCACAATGCAATAAACTGACCTTGTGAAAAGAATCACTTGGACTGTGTTACCCCAAACTTATCAGACTGGTTGTGTTTAATCTTTAAATCAGATTAAATGTCCCACAAAGCAAGTATTGATGGCCTTAACCTCAAACAGGTGGTAGGACATGGTAGCAGAGAATTAAAATTTAAAATTTTTAGATTTTCACTTTGATTGAAGAATTTTGAGGATGTTGATGTATGTTTTTGATGGAGCAACGACAAAAACATGCGCAGTCTTACACTATTATCACATAGAGTTTGTCATATGTATTCTACTGTTCCATGCAGACCATACTGACAGAAAAGCATTTTAGCTTTGGAAAGCATTTCATATATTCAAAGTTTCTCAAATGCCCCCACACACCCCAAACTTTGACAGAGCAGCAGTCCAGAGAATAAAGAAATACAAAGCAAGGCACCTGCTATGTGTGATATTTACTATAAATCACACATGCTTTTATTTAGCTTCATTTTGGTTTTCTTTTTAAGTATTTGACGTGAATGGATTGAAGGGTGACAACAGCGTGGAGGAGACTATTTGAAAGACCTTCTAAAGTCTCGTCAGAGGAAAATGAAAGCTTGGTCGGGAAGAGATCACAGGCTGCAATTACAACAGCGCGCAGTGGTGATGGAGGTGATAAAGTAAGCTCTGGGGCGAGCACAAAGCTGGCACTCTGAACCTCTGCTCACCCCCGTCTTCCTCCACATCAAGCCCAGAGCGGTTGAGCAGAGGACTTTGACTTCTCCCCACAGGTCAGGCAAAGGTCAAGTACAGGAAGGAGCTGGGAAGTGCACGACACAATCAGAACTTCTCATCTAATGGCACGCCTGCTTCATTTTTCGCTGTTTTTTTGTCTTTTCCATTTTAGTTGATTGTTCTGCATTTTTTGTGGCTGAGACTTTTTGGCAGAGGTTGTTCATGCAGGCGTGTACAGCACAGTAAGTCACCCTTGTTAAAAGAAAACTTTGCAGTTTGAGGAGTAATGTACATCTGGGTTGCTTTAAAATGCAAAGTGGAGTTCTGTGAAAATTAGCTGTTACGAAAAGCAGATTTTACCAACAATTTAGAACTGGCAAAAATGTGCTCACATATAAGCAGCTTTTAGGGTGTGTGTGTGTGTGTGTGTGTGTGTGTGTTTGTGTGTGTGTGTGTGTGTGTGTGTGTGTGTTTGTGTTTGTAAAAAAATAAATCACAATCAGAAAAACAACTACAAAACAAAAATCAAAAACTAAGTAAGAAAGGGAGAGAGGAGGAAGACGGTTGCTCTGCTGCCATGGCAACATCCTGTTTGCTTTTGTCTGCTTTTCAAGTTGCAAAACACACAACCATGAACACGCAACAATGACCAGTTAAGTTCAATTTTAAGTGTCTCTCACCAAAAGGAACTGAGGTCTAACTTAATGTTTTTACTTCCTCATGAAACAATTGTAATCTATTATATTTCAAATACTACATTACATATTACTTTTTTGCATCCATGTACACTTGCTACATTAGATTGTCCTTCTTCGCTGCCTTTGTTATCACTTGCTACATTTTCTTTTTGTACATTAGCGCTGCCACTGTGACAGTACAGTCAGTGTATCACATGGCCCACATACTGTATGTCGTCATACAACTGCTTGACATAAACAAAACAGGGATGAAATGCTACTGGAGCTCAAAAACCTTACAGGATACTTACTTAAATAAAGTACCTCACCTCATACATCACAATACATACTGTATATACAGTATGCCTGCACATGCGCACAAACAAACACACCCGCCCGCCCGCCCGCCCGCCCGCCCACCCACCCACCCACCCACCCACCCACACACCCACACACACACACACACACACACACACACACACACACACACACACACACACACACACACAATTCACCTCTCTCTCACCCCTCTTCCCTGGGTGGGAATCCATTTCCGTCTCCTGATACATAAATAAATAAAGGGGAATATAGTGCCCCAGGTCTGGGATGGAAGAGACAGAGTGTTAAAGCGAGAAAGAGAAAAGGAATAGTAGTGGATAGATAGAGGAGAAATGAGGAGAAGGATGAGAAGGGGGGGGGGGACTTGTAATTGTTTCCTAGCTCAGGGAAGTTTAGTCCCCATGCGACCGGGCCGTTTCTCCCTGCGGAGTCCACCTCCCCTCTCTCCCAGACACAAGAGGGAGGCCTCAATCAAACATATGAGCCACAGAACATGACCTGGCAAGTTCAGCAGGAAAAGAAGGGAGGAGGAGAGAGTTAGTGTGAATTGATTGAATTACACTTGGCCAAAAACACCATGTGTGGGGCAGAAAGTGGAGAAACTGTCAGGCACTGGTTAATGACTCCACACACTGATGAAGACTGTTACGATCAACTATTAGGATTATAAAACCCGAGGCAGAGCTAGTCATACATATCTGTGTGTGCTGGATGGAGTCTTCTAGAAATAAAGAATTAAGGGGGAGAAATAAGATTAATTGAGTTTATTTTGTTTGTTATCTAATGATGGGTGAGTGAAATAAAGTTATGCCAATCATGGACTGAAGGCGAGGGAAGTATAGTGAAAGAAAAGAGAGATTTTTAAGCAACAACATCTGCATTTGTCTCCTGGGGATCACATATCCCATCCCCTTTCTCTCATCTCATCCCTCATTTTTCCATAGAGGAGCCTAATAGCTCAAAGCGCCAAAAATAATTAAGCCTCTAAATTTATTCATCTAATTTAAAATGGCCATCCGCACACAGAAGTATTGTGTACGGGGGTTCCTGGTGCTAATTCTAGCTGTAAGTGTTGTTTATTGTCATATCTCTCACCGCCGTTTCAGTGTGGGCAACAGACACTTCACCTGCCAATCATAAACAACCCGTCAGCTACATTAATTACACATGACGCACGCGACAACAGTACAAAAACAGCATCCAGGCAGCATTCAAAAGAAAGACCACATATATGCAAAAAAAAGGAAATGTATCATGAATAAACCACTGATCGAGCAATAATAATAATAATAATAATAAATTTCATTTATAGAGCACTTTTCATTGCTAAAAGCAATCTCAAAGGAATGTAACGGTAGAACCAGGTTGAAATAACGTCCATGAAAAGTAGTAGTTGGAATCTAGTGGAAATCCGTGTTTACAGTGGCGAGCTAGCCAAACTAGTTTCCAAATGGAAGACAAAAAGCACAAAGGGTCATCCTCAAATGTCAGTCACCTACTGCCATGGGAGAAACCCAGAAACAGGCTTGAAGATTAGACGCTTTTGTCCAAAGCTACAAAAAATATGCACAATATACTTTTTCTTTTCCTAAACAAGTAGTGAAGAGTATTCAAATTTCATTCCAAATTAGAAACAAAACAAACAAACAAACAAAACAGCATGACCTTTGCTTAACGTATTGCTGGTGCAATACAGAATTTAAATGTTTGGCACATTGAAAACCATCAATATCAATCTATTGTTGACAAGATCATCTTGGTCGTTTGGGGTTATGATTAGAGCTCGACTGATACAGTATATGGATTGACCAATGTCATCAGCCGATATGAGTCTTTCACAGATATAGCGATATCTGAGTTTATGTTTGCCGCTATGAAAAAGATTTGTATTTACCTTTACAAAAAAAACATTTTCCTCATTGAAGTTCTATACATTAGGGTGTATTTTTGTTTACTTTTTAGTTTTCATAGTTGTTTTTAATAAAGTTTATGGTTAAACTCAATTAAATGTTTGGCAAAAGGGTTTGATAATTGCATCCTAAGATTCATTGCCATTTTTTTTAACATCCAGACCACATGAAGCCTGTACTTTTCATAAGGGCTGCATTAACATCACATTTCAATAAAAGAGATCAGTTTAACGTAAAATCAGAGATCATGTTGTCTCACAGACTAATGAAAGGAAAGACTTGGCCACAGAGAGTTAAATCTGCAGTGCAGAGCAACATCAGTGGAAGAGTGAACCAGCCTTGTCAAAAACTGGGCCATTCAAACATTTTTTGTCCTGTAAGTTTTGAGAAAATCCAGCTCACCAGTCATCCCCAAATCTCCAGCATCAGTGGGATATTGGGGTTTGAATGTAATTACTCTATGACCACTTACTTCAGGCCGTCACTGCTAAGGTCACATGAATAAAGCTCCATATTTGTCTCCGATCGAGCCACTAATCTGTAAGATCTAAGAGCCTGAATCAATCCTCCATTCGGCTTTTATTGATCTCATCCCCTCCGTCTACCAGTTTCACTCCCACTTGTTCGTCTCTGTCTCCTCCCCAGCATGCTCTTTGCAGTAATGGATACTGAAGATGTCAGGCAGATTTAACACTTATTGCTTATTTAAAACGGCCTCTGACCCACACACAATACCCTCCACAACATCCCTCCAGACATTCCTAAAAAAAGGAAAAGCAGTGCGTCTCACTGGGCACAGTGAACGTTAAAGGGCTGTCACTCTTATTGTTGCAGTAGCCATGAAATGATCAAGCCTGGCTAATGGCTGCCTTATCTCTGCAGCAGGCTTAATAATGGCTGTTCAAAGCCTGCTTCTCCAGGTGGGAGTTATGTCATTAAGCTTCAATATAACACTTAGACAAACGACTATAACCATATGGTCAGAGCAAAGAGTGAGATACTGAAATGTTTTCAAAGCCTGGAGGCCTGGACCAATGGATCAAAGCAGAAAACCTGATTGTAAATGTCAACATGTGTCCGCTTCTCCTGTGTTAGCAATTATGAGCATACATACTTATATGTGAACAGTCGGCTGCACAGTCAGTCCATACCTTGCCCGCAGTGTTTTCACAAGCAGCAGAATTTAGTAAAATCACTTTTTTTTTTTTTACTATGTTCTAATTAATAAAATTGCACACGGCCTCATTCATATTTATACAAAAAAAGGAAATGTAAAAACCCTCAGGGGGGGAAACCATCCATTCTACACAGTAACTGAACAGAGCGGAGGAGACTGAACGGAGTCTCGGGTGACAGCATCAATAACACAAGTACGAGACTAACGACAGAGCGAGGGACGCAAGAGGAAAGACAGACAAAGGGGTGAGAATTAATATGGCAGTGTTTGGGCTGTAGAATGGGACGGAGAGAGAGAGAGAGACTGGGTAGATTGAAAGAGAAAATTCTGTTTCGTCAAAGTTGTTGTGTTGTCTGTAAAGTTTGGGACGTACCTGTAGACTTGCTGAAACCTACAAAGACAAGACAAACCACACCAGGATTTTTCGTTTATGAGGCTACATTCATACTGCTACGTTTTCGTTACAAAACAGCATTTTAAAACGGAAAATATCCCCGTCCAGATGAGCTTGAAAGAGTATAAATCCTACCAATGAGTGAATAAGTAATAACAAGTGACTAAGCCAGTCACTTCTGGCAGTGTAAGACCCTGCAAATCCATGTTTCACATGTTGTTGTACCTTAAACAAAGCTGCAACTGGGAGTTTCCGCCATATGCGTTGTAATATGCAACAAAGATTTGTAAAAAAGCAGAGTTCGGGTGAGTTCCTGGAAGAGGAAGTTCCAGTTGCCAGTTTTATTAACAAATTTCAAACATATATAACAATCTTAGTGAGAACCACTGGTAGTGACTGGATATGAGGATCTGTACATATCAAACAATATACTGTTTGATTTAACTTGTCATCCACACACATTTCAGTGTGGACAGGGATTTTTATATCATCTATATAAGTATAGATGCATGATGACCACTTAACTTTGTCAGACTTAGCTTGATTAGTGTGTAAAAACTCTCAGGTTTTGCCTTAGGGTTGCTAGAGTCAGAAGGAATCCAGAAAATAGTCACCTGATAGTTGAGATCCAAATAAAGTGTAACCTAAACGTGAGGCAATCCAAGAGAAGAGGAGGAGGGAGAGCTGAGGAACGCTTCCACTGAGAGAAGGAGGAAGATGAGAGGAAGAGAGCAACCACATTCGTGTTTAAAAGCAGTTTTGGTTCATTAGGATGAAGAAGAAAGAAAAGATTAACAAAGGGAAGAAAATTAAGTGAACCAAGATGTGGTTTCCATCTGCTAAAATCAAGAATCTTGAGATGGTGAATGTCTTGCTTTACATTCTTGATAAATGACTTGTGATTCAGCAACTAACACAAAAAAATGGCGATTAATTAATGATGTGACTCAATCATGTGGTGTGCGTGTGTATACACAATCTTTAAAAGGCTTAACAAGTTATGGTTTAACAGAAAAAAGTCCAGTTTTGATTTGTTGTGAGAGGCGGTAGATTTACTTGTTGTGGTCTGAGTTTGTTTTGGCGCTTCTCTGTTGCTCATCTGTGTGTAAACAAGGCCTCGTCTTTTCATCACCCTTCATCGTTGCTGTGCGATCGCTCACCTCCTCGCTGTCTGGATCGCAACTCGCATCAAAGGTCTGCTCTGCACACCAGTCCCGGTCGCGTGCTGGCGGATAAAGCAACGCGTCGTCATCCGTAACTTCAACCACATCCCTCACATCTGTGTTATCGCCCTCTATCTGGGTGACACCAGTCTGTACTTGTATGGCTGGGACTTATTTTTTCAAAACGAAGAAGACAAAACTGCAGAAAAGTGCTGGAAGCTGGAAAAGTACAACAGAAAAGAGAAGGCCAGTATAAAAAGTGTGCATGGGACAAGAAGAGATCCAGTTACACGCTCAAACTACTGTCTGGGCAAATCGGAAGCATTCAAGACACTCAAGCCCCTTCCAGATACTGCTGATTAAATAATACAGTCATAATAATCGGAGCAGCGTTTCCATTTATGAAATTTAACTCACATATGGGCCCCCCCATTTCCCAAACAGTCTGCCTGACTTCTTCGCCTCCATGCCAAATGCAGAGAAGGAAAAGGAAAAGGGGCAAAATAAATAAATCTTCGATTTTAATGGCTCATTTCCGTAGGACACTACCCTTAAGCCTTGGGCCTGACCTCAGTAAAGAGACAACCCCTCAACCCCCCCCCGTCCCTCCATTAAATCTTCCCATCCACGCACACACACTCAATAAGAGCCAGCAGTATGTCTAATCACATTTTTCAGTCTGGGCCTCCTCTCCAGACAGCAGACAGACAGTCGGACATGCTGGTAGCAGGGCAGGTGAAGCTACTGGCCCAAACAGGCTGAATTCATGATGAGTTCTTTGTATGCTTGCTCATGTTTGTTTGTTTGTGTGTCAGGGCGAAATTAACTATGAGATAATACACAATGAATGTATTGAAACATACAAAACTTGTAGATAGGTAGAAACAGTACCATCTGTTAGTAAAAAAAAATTTAAAAAGTTTCGAAAACAGAAATAAAACAAATGAGTTATTTTGAGTTAAATTAGTAATTTTGGAAAAACTATACAAAAGTATCACTCTTTCATGTTCCAAGCTTTCTGTACTGCAATTTCTTGTTACTTAGCATGTTATAAAACATTGTCCAGCTACAATAAGATAAAATCACTTTGGACAATTTAGCAGTTTAGTAATATTTGCTATATTAACTTAATATTTTTTCCTAAATATTTTTTTTATCACTCTCTGTGACGAGAGAAATTACGCCATCTCACACCAAAATGCAAGTAGACCATGAGTTATTATTCTTTTTGTTGTTATTCAAATTGAATTTGTATACAGTTAAAAAAAAATTGGTAGAGCACTGATATGTCTTATGTTGTGTTGTAATATAAAAAACAGGACATTTGCTATGCTTCAAAATGCAGAGGTGACATCAGGAATAAAGGGATATTTTTTTCTGTAGAACCAGAACAGAAAATGTCCTTTCTTTAGATTTTGTTTTGCCGTGAGAGGCGGTAGATTTACTTGAGTTTGTTTTGGCGCTTCTCTATTGATCATCTGCATAAACAAGGCCTCGTCTTTTCATCACCCTTCATCGTTGCTGTGCGATCACTCACCTCCTCGCTGTCTGGATCGCAACTCGTGTCAAAGGTCTGCTCTTTCTGCTTTATCAGTCACTGTATTTGCCATTCAGCATGTCACCCTCCAATGGTCTCTGCTCCTCCATCGTCTCGCCGCCACTGAGTGCCTCCCTGCAATGACGTTATGTACACACACCTGACGATTAATATGCAGCAATGAAGCTGTGAAAAGAGCGGCAAGGGACAGAATAAAAAAAGCAGGGAGAAAGGCCTGATGGGAATCTTTTCGGAACAGTAAACACCGCATGAATTAATCTATCAGAGCTCTGACAACATGAGGCGAGAGCAGAAGAGAAAGGAAGAGGGCGAGAAGAGAAAGAGTGTACTATGCCATATAGTTTTTACAGATGATATACTGTCCATAAAAACAAGAGTAAGAGCGATAGAGCATTTCATAACTAATATATTTTCATCGATGGTTCAAAATTAGATGTGATTCCTGGTTTCACACAAGCGAAAGGTGTAGTATTGTTTTACAGAATGCTAATGCATGCATGTGTGAAGATGTCAGTCAAGCCGGTTTCTAATTAAGAGTTGCTGTGCAAGGTTAGCGATTGTTGCTAAGGAAGGAAATCGCTATCAGCCGGCCATTTTCATATGAATGAGCCCTTTTAATTAAACTGAACAGCTAATGAGAGCCTATATCAAAATAATAGAATGTCTTACCAGCTATGTACAAAGTGAACACAAAAAACCCCCACAAAGAACACATATAGGAGGAAAAAGAGCTGAGCAGAGAGACAAACAGAGTGAAAGGCAGGGAGATTAACTGGTTCTTAGCAGAAAACAGATATCTGTTGTCTTTGAACCTGAAATGTTATTTCTGCGCTGACAGAAGTTCAAAGAATCCGGAGACAGAGATTGAGTCAGACTTTTGTGCACAAAAGGAACGAGTAGGAGAAAGAGAGAATAAATGTCGACTTGCATGTTTAAAGTCTGGTATATGTGTGTGTGTGTGTGTGTGTGTGTGTGTGAGAGAGACGTAAGAAGTAGATCTCAGATGTAAAGCAGAAAAAAACTCTCTTGTCGGGTTTCTGTGTGTTCATGCTTGTGTGTGTGAGTGTGGTTGTCAAGCGTGCACGTGGGCTTGTGTGCTTGCTATAATTTCTCCATTTGAAGGTTAATTAACGCTCGGAGTGAAAGCTACAGGACTGTAAATCAAAGACGGTAAACAGTCTTCCAGCTGCCTCGAGGGATTATTAGAAAAATAAATGAAAGCTGCATAAAACAATTAAAACATATTTGAAATGTGAACTTTGAGAAGTAGCTTTCCTTCCACTTTCCTGTGGTAACATTACAATGATCAGGGACAAGTGAAATAAACTTAGAACAAAAGAGAGTGAGCGCACCAACCCCATGCAACAAATATCATATAACGCAATATGGATGATGTCACTGCAAAGCATCACCGCCAGTAAAACAAAGTATAAATTATGTTTTGATGAATGATGAATCCAAGTGGTGCAAAATTGTATAACTGTCATTTCAAATATTAAAAATGACAGTCACTGTGAATTAAGATATAATAAACATGAACTCTCCACTCTACATATGCCACTTGAAACAGCAAACAACAGATAATTACAGCAGCCGATGGGCAAGCACCAAAACAAGGGGCACAAAAATGCAATTTACGCTCCTTGAAAGAAATGGAGGAAGTAAGAAAGTGCGTGTGTGTGCGTGTGTGCGTGTGTGTGTGTGTGTGTGTGATGCTAGTGGTTGGGAGGGCTCTTTATATGTTTGATTTGGGGCTGTGCCGTGTGCATGTCTACACCCTCAATCTAGCAAACCAGAGGGATATGAGCTAATTAAGGAGGAAGACAACCAAAGGGGCAAGACAGGGAAGAACTCAAATTAAAGGCAGGAGGGGATTAGTGGGAGAGGCGGAGCACTTTCTACTTTTGGAGGAGTTTAGCTCGAACATTTGGAGAGAGAGAGGACGAAAAAAGAAAGTGGTAAAGACAATAAAGAGTTAGAGGGACATTTGTCAAAAACTGATTTGGTTATTTTAGTCCGCATTTGTATCAAATGAAACCCCCCCCCAGGCCTCGTATGTTTGGTTGATCCTGTCCTTTTTTTTTGGTCGGTTTCTTTCTGTCTTTGTCTCTCTTGCCTTTTCCTTTAAGTTCTCTCAGAGGACCTGTCCATGTCCCAGCCTTGCAACTCCTATCAGATGGGCATCGGGCCACTGTTTTCATAAACACAGTTTTTTGGAAGGCCAGCATACATACATAAACACCAGCACCAAAGTCTGCAGTGTCAGATCTCCTCTAAACCTCCGTCACTCACTCTGCTCTTCTAAAAGCCCCATCAGGCAGTGTTTGGGCCAGACTGACAGTGCTGGGCTCTCAGATGTGTCCCAGACAGAACCAGATCCATGTTTGGGTCCCCCCGCAGACACAGAGCTCCCTGGCCCGTCAGAACCCCATTGTCCCTGCCTGTCAGTCCAGGATTAACTCTGTATACACGCTGACCCATTACAGAGCACACAGCGTAGGCCTCAGGGCACAATAAATATCCTTTAATCTGATAACCTCGCGCTTCCTTAAAAAAAGATAGTTATTTAGAGGCTTTTGTGAATTTGAAATGGTACGTTAGTGGATTATTCTACAAGAAAATCTGTAAAGAGTTTTCACTGGAAGTACAAGAACCATTTGTGGTTTACTTACACTGAAATTCTGAGGTTCTTAGTTGTGCTTTTGTTTTTCTTTTGTGCCAAACCCCTCTACATGGAAGTGCGGTAGCAGTCCTACTCAAATATGTTTAAAGAAATCTTCATATATCATAACAGTAAAAACTGGTAATAAGAGTAGTTGAGTCCACACAGTAGATGTTGTCAGATCACTTGTTCATCAATGAGGCATCTTTCAACTATAAGGGTTATTTTGCAAAAGCTGCTATAGTCAATATCTTTATAATAACAGTGGATGAAATTACTATCTTAATGGGGGCACTTTAGAATTATCATATAAGTCTGCAGTTCCCATAAGCTCTTATCGAACATTTTTAACTTCTTTCATGTCATTTTTTTACGGGCCACAATTTTACTGTTTTGGTTCCCTCTCTGTGGGTTCCCAGCCAAACGCCGGTGTTGTTGAGCCAAGAACTGTCTAAAGGTTTAGCACACGAGCTACCAAAATTTCTACAGTGGTAAAAACTCAAATATGGGAATAAACTTTCATATTAGATTTGTATTTGTGATATGTGAGTATAACATTACTCACATATAACATTACAAGGGGAAATAATATACTTTTACTCCACATTTCCTTGGCCACTACATCCATCACTTTACAAATTGAAATTCCATATTTTTAAAAATTGTACAGTTGAAAATTGCTACTTTTGCATTGATAATAACAATCCAATCAAAAATATATTAAAGAATACAAATACAAAATAAGAGTTACAAATACTTATAATTTCAAGTATATCGTCTGAACACTTGCTCCACTCAATGGAATTTTTAGTCAAGAGGTTTTCCTTGAATTTAACAGCCATTATAAAACATTGTCCATCATTTCACTCAGGCTTTTTCCATGGATTGAAATTTTAGCTTGTACATGTTACAAAAAAATATGAAAATACATATTTGGGCTGTTGATTACTCCTTCTCTTTTTTAATTCTGATTGTCATTATTATTATAATTATTATTATATAATACACAATTCAGAGTGTGCACAGCTCTAATGTATTAAATAATCTGCATTTAGGCTCAGTGGGTTCAGAAATCTATCGACTAAGACTGTGACACATAAGGAGTGAGTTAGGAATGGTCTCTTTGTTTAGGACCATCATGTTTGGTGACTAATATAATAAACATAACATCTACCTCTGGGTTTGCAGCAGGGCAAACAGACTCCCCAAGGCCGCCCTTTAAGACATTTCATAAACAAGCATGAAAATCCAAGAATAGATGACAGCTTTTTGACATCTTTTACAAGGTTATCCAAAGTGGAAGTGAGTTTTCACATGACCCCACACATCACATGACCCTAGCTCCAGCAATATTAGCAAATGAACTGGACCCCCGGTTTTTAACCCCTTCTCCCCGAAGCCTTTAGTCTCCTCAGCAGTAACACAACGCTCAAAAGGGAACAGCTTCGGGCCTTTCCTTCAAATTCATTACTGTGTTATTTTAACATAATTATTGGGAACATTTTTTTGCCTGCACGGGACCTCAAACAAAAATCCCGTAGTATAATAATAGAAAAGTCTCTACACTGAACTGATGGCAACAGTGGTGGCCTGATAACTAATGAAAGCTGGGTTGACAAAAATCCTGATTGGAAGAAAAAAATATTTAGATTAATTTGAATGAAGACAGCGGGTTTAGTGCATCATGTGATGCTTGTCAGGGAAGTCATATTTTGCGCACTCTCCTTTCTTTCCTACTAAACTTCAACCTTGAACACATAGATAGTCTTTTTTCATATAAAAATACACAACAGAAAGAAACACCCTGTTAAGGATCTGTTATCAATTGAAAACAAATGTACTGAAATACAAACGTGTCACTTACATTACATAGTGTACAATCTAACTATGTAATGGTGACACAGAGTATTTCTCTACTGCAGTATTTTGTCACTTATCAGCCAAAAGTGATATAGTCTATGATAACCTAGTGTGTCCAAAACTGTTACTTTCAGGAAATGGTGACCAATGTCATTGATTCATGAAAAAAAAAGAAAACTTAATGGTTAAAATGACAAAATATGGACATATTCTGCCCGAAACGGATGAGATCTGTAATAAGATGATGTTAGCCAGTTTATTGGCTCAGCTGGTTTCTTGGATGAGTACTAAATTTGAACTCAAACGTTTAAAAACAACAACAAAAATACCAGTAGCTTCACATTTCATTTTACATAATAAGAGGACAAAAATTTATAGTAACAGCATTATTCAGCAAAGGAAGAAAACATGGTTTTCTTCCTTTGCTGAAGAGCAGCAATGGTTTGAGAGGACGACAGATTGGACAACAGTGTCATTTTAAAAACATATCTTTATACAAACCTAGTTTTTTGAATAATGAAGGGACTATAAGAGAAAAGTGTCTCGTCATTGAGCTGATCTTTTTCTCTGACAACTAAATAATTTGCTCGTCACCTTAGTTTCTTATGTTGCAACTGCAGGCCAGATGTGTTTCATATATGTATCTCCACCCCCACCCCCCCCCTCCTCTGTATGTAACGTAATTGACAGACAACATGACATGGGCCAGTGCACAGAATACTGGCTTGAATTTTTCAAGGTGATGCTGCAGGTGACCTCTGACCCTGGACGACTAGACTGTGCTGAGCTCAGCTTTAATGATCGACTATTCTTTGGCCATCAGCCTCTGTCTTTCATTACCCGTCCCCTCGTGCAGAGGTGACGAGGTGGGAGACGAGAGGATGTCAGCGGTAGTAAAAACAGACATTTGTTTGTGCTGTATGAATGTGTCACGGTATGGAAACCGTACATCAATAGTTGCCTTGTTGAAGTGCCAGCACTAATTTGCATGTTTTTTTTCTGACTGTGTAAATTAGACAGGAATAGATATGCAAACCACTCAGTGGTGATGAGAGAACAATGGTGGTCTTAAAAGCTTGTCCTGCCAGGTTATCCTGTGCACAATGTTTTGGACAGATCCTCTGTCCTCTATAAATTTGCAAATAAAATAAAGAATTTGGCTTCAATGGCTGATGGCAGGATTTTTGATCTTTTAAAAACTGACTGGCACAGTTTTAAAAAGAAACAAAGACACTGTTGACCCCATAAAACAAAACAAAGACATATTTTTCTCGCAACAGCACATCGCTAAAAATGGCTATTACAGTATCTTTGTGTGTGAAAGTTAACTCTACGTTTTAAGGTGCCTGCAGTCAGAACCTAAACTCTGCAGTTTAGACTGAAAGTTAAACATAAGTGTAGTATGGGCTGGACAACAAGGAATAAGTGACTGCAAATTGTGATCTCAACAGTAACAACACATTCGTTCACATGACCCTACACATAACTTGATATTAGTTGAGGAACTTGGTTCAACTTATCCGAGTTAAAACCCCTGGTGAAGAGAATAACACTGATTATATTAGGCAGCAAGTGAACAGGATGCACCATGGGGAGCAGGAGTGTGATGCTCTGTGTCCTGGCATTGAGGTGGATGTAACTTCAACAACTTACCACCTATTGTTGCAGATAAATACACCCCACATGGTGTTGGTATTGCCTGACGGCAGAGGCCTCTGCAAAAATTGTTCAGCAATGGGTTGAGGAACATGAAAAAGATTCAAAGTTGTTGACTTGGCCTCCAAATTCCTAAGATCTCAATCTGATCGTGCATATGTGGGATGTGCTGGAAAAACAATTTGATCCTCAGAGGCCCCACCTCGCAACTTACAGGACTTAAAAGATCTGATACTAACGTCTTGGTGCCTGATACCACAGGACACGTTCAGAGGTCTTGTGGAGTCCATGTCTGGATGGCTCAGAGTTGTTTTGGCAAAAAGGGGGACCTACACAATATTAGGCAGATGGTTTTAATGCTGAGCATATACTGTCTTCTTGCAGCTATGTTAAATTGATGGCAAACTCTTAAGAGGCACTGATACTCTGCTTGAGTTTTGTGAAACCTTACACCCCATTAAATATACTGTGCAAAATTTCTCTGCACTAAAGATAGAAATTAGATTTCTTTTTCCCTGTTGGCTAAATTCTTAGTTACTTCACTGATAATTATTTTTTATTATCACATGATAAGCTCTTAAATACGATGTATTTCTGCAGATTGATCAATGCAATGACAGAGTTTGACAACATTAAAATACTAGTTGTGCAACAATGTACCAACAATAATTAAATTAGTGTTATGACTTAGTGTATTTCCTCGTAAAAGAGAAGATCCTGTTCTATCACGTAACAATTATAAACATACATTAGCATTGGCATCAATGTCCCCAATTTACAAAGATACAAGTCAAACACAACACAACTACAAAGACTTCCATAGCTGGTGGGGGATGGTAGAAAAGCTGCACCGGAAATGGAAAAGTCGGATGAAAGAAGCTGCCGTGGTATTAATTAAACAATGCCCATTTTAATCATAACTAATTATATTTGCAGGCAAGGTTTGAGAGGATTGAGGGGGCTGAGGGTGATTGTATCTGTGTCTGTGCTCATTAGTACGGTGTCCGATGGCAACGTGCGGCTCCTCTCATCAAATAATCAGCAACAAACAGCCTCTCTATGAGAGGAGGGTGATACTGTTAATACTGTGATTGCAGGACAGGTTGATATAGTAAAAAACAAAACCTAAAGAAGAAAAGAAAAGAAAAAAAACTTCTTGAAAGGCTTTCAAGCTAACTAAATATACCATCGAACAATTATGAAGCGATATAGTAGTCTGGAGTAAACTGTGAATATATTTCAGCACACAAGAGCACGGCTGCAGCGCAACCACCTCCCCACTGGTTAAACTGTTAATTAATGTTTCAGCCATTTATCAGTCAAATGGCTGCTAATTAGACTTTTCAATCTCCTCTGCTTTGAACCACACTTTAAACTCCATTCTTTCCCTCCTCCTTTGCCTCGTCAATAATCCAGCCACCACCATCTTCCCTCTTGTTTCTTTCTCTCGCCTGCTATCTCTGCTCATCAGTGACTGTTTCCCATCTATAAACATTCAGGAGCTGAGATGCTGACCCTCGACTCCTGCCTGACCTGGAGGTCATGAGCAAAAAACAAACAAAAAAAACAGGGGTATTGAAGGGAAATTGTCATGACTGTGTCTTATCTCTATGGGGGAAGATAAGAGAATTAGAAGGAGAAACATGTAGGGAGTCATATGGGGAACTGTATTCATGAATGTGAGCGCCAGGCTTCGTCTACGGGCTGAAAATGTTGTAGTCAAATTGTCTCAGGAAGAACAGTTGGTACTATCACTTTCCCATGTCAGGTATCGGTGTGCGTGTGCGTGTGCGTGTGCGTGTGTGTTTGAGTGATGAGCTGAGGTGAGAACACACTCCCAGCCGCAGTCCCATAGCCTCCCCGTCTGCCTCCTCTCGCCACAATAAGCTACGGCCCTAAAAGCGGATTATTCAATCCACCCAAAAACCTCCTCACCTAAACTCAGAAGGGACTGAAGGGTCTCTCTTCCACTCTCTCACACACACACACACACGCACACACACACACACACAAACACGTACGCACACACACACACGCACACACGCACACAAACAAACAGGATTAGCATGCATGTTAAAACATAGTGGGGGAAACGTGCTGAACCCGCACTCCCGTGTCTGTATTAATGAAACGCGAGACGATCTTGATCAAGACAAGGAGGATGAAAAACGATCCTTTAAGAAGATATAAACTGACTTAGTGTTTACAATTAAATTGCAGCATAATGCATTTGAATTTTTTTAATGTTGTGATGGAATTCAACAATGGCATTTAGCTAAGTTATATATTGGTTAGCAATGATTTTTTTTATTGTTTGAAAATAATAAGATATATCTGAAAATACAGATTAGATATACAATTTTAAAATACTAGACTTTGACTTTAGACGCTGTAATTATGACCTTATATGAAATATTTCGGATCCTAACAAATGATTTTCATTGACGAGAAAATGCTTTTCAATAAAAACCAGAATGGATGGGGAATGAAAGAGGGGGTAGCGCAAGAGAGAGGAACTGGAGAGACTCAGAAGTAAAAAAGCGACAGAGATTTTTTTTTCCCCGTCTGGTTTTCTATAAGAGGAACGAGAGGAGATAAGACTAAAAGGACTGTCACTCAGAGGAACAATCCCCCCAGTGTCCCCTCTTGCTCCTGCTGCTCCTCCCTCCCTCTCTCTGTCCAATTTCCACAGATTCCCACTGAGATAGAGTCGCTGTTCACAGGGACAGTTTGCTGACATCATCTGCTACATACTGAGTATCCTGCAGTCTCACTGTGCCACCCCACAACACTTCTGTGACAGGATGGACATGCATATACACTAACACCCACAGACGTGCAGAGACGTGACCATGTCCACACTGTACAGATATCATTTATTAGTAGAAATTATATCGGTATTATCAATTCTAAACGTTTGTGATTAATGCATTTAAAAAATACCATTTCTGTAAACCCTTAAGTTAAGTGATTAGTTTTTTTGTTTTTTTAATGAGAAATTACTTAACAGTTACTGGATACTCAAAATAGTTGCAGAATCTGTCAATCAACTAAATTATCGCTCCACTAACCATTACTACATTGTTTGATGTCCTTAAGGACATGACCAATGGCCATACAGAGAATAGCAGTCAGAATTGGAAGTTCAACATTGGTCCTTTATTTGTTAAGGATTTGCATTCAATTCAACTCAAGCTACCTCTGATATGAATTGTATTCAGGGCTAAAATGGTATTAAGGAAAATAAAAGTAAAAGAAAAATTATTAAAATACGGACAAAGTTTTAGATCACACAGTAGCAATGTATCCAAACCTGAAAAACAACAGGATCTTTATCCCAGCAGGGGAGAGTGACACAGGCACCGGTACATGGATTCTGAGCAAAGCTGTGGAGTTGATCATTCTAAGATGCTAGCCAATGTGTTTATGCCAATTGAGGCTCAGCTGATCTGGAAACATCCAGGTTTGCAGCTAATCAAAGTAATTGATTCAGACTTTATCAACAAAGAGAAAAGGAGGACTGATTTGGAAAGACAAATCAAAAGCATCAGGTACAGAAGTGCAGCTTCCACCCTTGTGATGGAGCAAACTGGATTAAGTCCATCTCCATAAAGGGAGATAAAACAACCACTGTTACAAATGCGTTCAGAATTCCACATTCATTGCATTGCAGACTGTCTCCAACTCCAGAAAAACAGGCCAATGGAAGAAAGTTACACACCCCTGATACAGATGCTGGTATCCCCCTCACCTCTGCATGACCTCTGAGGTCGTCTCTCCTCGTCTCCAGCACTGTGACAGTGTTGGGCCGAAGGTGTGCTCAACAGAGGTCATGACTGGACCATCTTTTTTTGGGGATCAAAGACATAGCGTTTAAAACGCAAATAAATGCTAACAGGCTGAGAGTCTGCTTTGGGCTCCTCTTCATTTGCTGGTTCACCTTTGCTCCCACCTTTCCCTTTCTTCTTAGAGGTGGAGGACAGCAGTTGCTTGGTCTCTGGGCAGAGGCCCTCTGAGGAAAAAACAAAACAGACCTGTCAAGCAAAAGGGCTTAATAACTAAAAACCAAGAAAATAAAAATATATATATAAATACATCCTTTTATGTAATAAATAGAGAGTATAATATACAGTTTGCAGTACTTAACCATCTCAGTGTATATATATATATATATGATGTATGGAAGAGATCTGTTCTTCCTTGTTATGTGTACAGTACATGCTGTATTAGTGCTGGAGCCTGTTTAATGTGCTGACCTCGAGATTAACTGATGTCTTCATCCTCCTGATGTAATTGATCAAAATGTCTCAGTTGCTCCTCGAGTCTCTGTCTCATGGTTAGTAGGTTCGTCTGCCTCATCCTGACACGAACACCTCAACATCGAGTCTCCTCCTGTACTTTTTCTCGGCCATACTGAGCCGCTTCCTGTGAACGCTGGGTTACTGTTCAGGGCTCTTCGTGCATGCACCACAAATTCTTCTATGCCATCATATCTGCCTCCTCCGCTGTCTGTATGTGCATACAGAAAATATTTCAAGGATGAAATACTGGCTGCCTGTTTGCTGTTTTGCACACGGAAGGTAAGAAATGTTCTGGGTTCACTGCTTTACATGCTGCCTGTCTGACCTCAGGCCCAATGGCGCCAGCATTATTCTTGTTATCTTTATGCCAATGTGAGGGTTGTTATGGTTGCAGCGCAGCCAGAAATCTCTTCTCATTATCTATGATCAGCTCCATTTACCACCACAAAGCACATGCCCAAGCTTAAATTTTTTATGGAACTGTATTTTAAAATCTTTTTCTTCAAATACATTTCAAAGTATTTGAGTGTGGAAAACATAAAACATCTAACGCATCTACTATATAATAAAAACACTGCACAGACTTAATGTAATGGGACTAACACTGAGGTCTAAGAACAAAGAGCACGTGAGGCATAAGGGATTGGACTAGTGACTCATCAGGTAGCATTTGTCAGACAAGGTCAAAAATGGACAAGAACCACATACTGTAGAAGGGGGCTCCGAGAGCACATAACTCCACCAAGTCCTGTTCTTGCCATGTTAAAGAAAGAAAACTCGGATCCACCCATTAATCTGGATCTTCAGCTAAATTGCATGGATCCTCCCTTCCCCTCCACAAAATTTCATGAAAATTGGTTCAGTAGTTTTTGAGTAAACCTTCTGACAGACAAACAGACGGACAGACAGCAATGACAACAGAACCTCCTCGGCTGAGGTAAATTGGCAAATAAAATGGGGTCAGCAGTTGGCAGCACATTTATTTACGCAAAGCGTAACACCAGGTTTAGACCACGGTGTCGTCAGTGCTTGGAGCAGATAAGAGCATGTAGGGACGATGATCTTGTTGCTCCCATTGCCCATAGAAAAACAAATCAAATCCTAGAAGTGACTGGCTGGTGTGTTGCAGACTCACCTATGACTTTCATATCAGTCTCTGTCACAAGAGGGACAACTAGTTACTCACAGTATGTGGTGGCACATAGACAGTGCATGCTGGGCATTGGTAAGACTGCAACACGCGTGCGCGCACGCAACTGTATGCTTTCACAATGGGCATAATTTCGACATTCCAATAAGGAAAAACTACTTCAAAACACACCATGTGTGCCATCATTCAAATATAAAACTTACACATGGCTTGACTGCCATAATGCAAAACATCAGTCAAAATGTCAAAGGAAAGTCAGACCTAAAAGTGTCATGACATTATTACCAATGTAATGAAGCGTATCATAAAATACGTAATTTCCGTATCAATTTTTTGACATACAAATATCAGCAGAATTTGGCCATCTTTGCCCACACGCCTGCAGAGAGTCTCAGATGAACACCAGTGAATGTCTGCATTATGTCCATGCCAGAAGATGTGTGTGTGTCAGTATGTCTGTGACTTTTGAGTATGCAAGTGTGAGGCAGCGAAGAGGATGTAGGTGAGGTTCTCTTTCTAAATGTTTTTGTTTTCTCTTCCCTCCCGGTGTGGAGCCGTGGGTTTGGAGCAACAGAAGGTAAAATAAACAGAGAACAGACTTCCCCCGGAACACAGGCAATCCCCAGAGGAATCCTGGGAATGTGGCTCAGGATTACCACATCCTGAAAACTGTCTGTAGAACCCCAAAAGCCAAGGAAAGACAGAGAAAGTGCTCTGGATGTGTGTATTGATGGAGGATATTTTTCTAAACCGTCCAATGTCAAACTTCTGTCTGTGTCTACTGTTGTGACGCATGTGGAAATCCTTACCTTGGATTCTGATCTTGAACTTCCCGCTCTGTCCAAACCCACCCTCGATAACGCCACTCTCTCCTGTCGACAGTGTGACCTTCAAGCCCACAAAGAGCTGGAGGTTGGTCTCCTTCTTGAACAGGTTGCGGCCAATCAGAGTGTAGTCATCACACACCTGAGCACAGGAGAGGGAAAGAGCCTTGTGAGCTGTAGAATTAATGACAGACACAATGGACGCTCCAAATATGGCCAATGTGATTATAGGTTAAATAGTCTGTATACATGTGATCCAATTATAAAAAGTTTTATTTGGATCCACTGGTTCTTTCCTCTGTTGTGTATGTTGTGGGTTGCCATGATTTCACTCGATCATTGTGGCTGGATGAGGGAAAAGAGTTGATCTTCTGTCCCGTGCTCTCATCAACCGCACCGTTCGTCGTCAGCCACATTATTCGAGGCTTGCCGTCTAGCTGTCTAGCACTCTCTCTTTCATCCTCATCCACATTTTATGCTGTATTTGTTTGTATTTCTTGCTTATCATCCATCACTAAGTCGATCTAACCTGCCACTAATATGATAAGAGGAGGGCACCACTCTGTCTCCTGCTCACCCCCCCACCGCCAGCCCTCCCTCTGTCTTTGTGCTAACCCTCATTCATTCTTGAACATTTGACCCTGATGTCCCTCAAGCGTGACTGATGCTCTGATTAAAAAAAAAATACAGTTGCTACACACATCTGACAGACCGTATGAATTATGACTGGATCTCAGTATGCTCAGTACTATGTCTTTTACCAAAGGGAATTCTGAAGTCTTGAAACACAACTGCCTTTTTTTTGGAAGATGACAAATGTAACATCCCATGACCATTGACTGACCTCACACAAACACTGTTCTACTCCTGAGGCAGTGACTGGAGCTGTCAACAGCCTGAGGTGCTAACAGCAGGAAACTAGTTCACACACTTGACCCCCGGCCTGGATCTCACCCCGCACAAGGGTGAAAACAGAAGAATTCAACTGTAACACGCAGAATGACAAGAGTCATGACGTTGTCCTGGTAAACACAAGCGAAAATGCAAACTGCAAGAGGTCGAGGGAGAGAGTGTTAACCTTTTGAAAAATTGTCAAAATAGATGTTGAGTTCAATGAGAGAACAACAAAATTAGATAAGGTGAGATATAGATCAGTATGAACTGGAGCTTAGGATTTAGGACAGATCCTAACAGCAATAACACAAAACTAAAACCAAGATGGCATGTAAGTGAGAGAGCGAGAGAGAGAAGGGAAAGACACTAGGGCCAGAGAGAAGTGAGGACAGAGTCAGGTTAACTCACACAGTTATGTGGGTATTCCTGTGCCGCTCAGGTGTGTCCAAACAGCGCCAGCCACTGACAGCTAGACAGGGCAAGTAGCGTCAGGTGGCCACCCAGACACACCTCTGTGTCTAAGCACATGCTAAGGCATGCGCACGCAGCCATGCCTCAAACGTGGCTCATCAGGGCTGCATATACATGCTTGTTTGTGTGAACGTGTCTGTTTATGAATATACAATAGGGGCTCTGTCTGGGAGGCACGCTCCAGTGCCACCAGCAATGAGAAGCATCCAAAGAGCCACAGACAAAAGACGTACAAGGTGAGAGAGAGGGCAGAGGAGCAAGGGTGACGAGAGCAAGAAGAGAGATTGATAGTTATGAAACAGAACATTTAAAATAGCAGCGTACTGTGGATCCACTTACCCTTTCCACCTGTCCCTCCTTGTGTTTGGTCTTGTAGATGCGCAGGTGAGGCAGGGCAGTCTCAGCATAGCTTTTGTCTTCAAACCCCTGTAACAGGCGGCCTTGGAAGGCTAACCGGCATGCATTGGCGTGGATGTCTCTGTCCAGCTTGGAGCCAATCACAAGGCAGAGCGAGGGACACGTGACAGGTCGCTCAAACTCCAACAAGGCCCATTGCTCTGGGTCAGGTTCTGAACTCGTCTCTCCCTGACCCGTGACATACTCATCCTGGTAGAAGTACTCCCTGTCCAACGTGAAGGGTGTTTCCAGGGAGCAGGGCAGCGACATAGGTGGTTTCGTATCAGATGAGGACTCTGAGGCTGCCACAGGTGGCAGGCCAAAGAAGGTAACCTTCGCCATGACTGTCTCATGACCCACGGTGATGTGGAACTTGGCACGGGTGGCAAGAGAGCCCTTGAAGTAGCCTATCTTCCTGACAGAGACGACAGCGGCATAGAGTGTGTGCAGGGACCCTGGGGTGCACACCACACCCCGCTCTAACAGTTTAGGGTCAAACTGTGTCACACACACGCCCACACGATCCCCTTGCATGGCCCCAGACACTGGCTTCCGAAACATCTGCACCGATTTTATCTTCTTGTTCACCTGATATCAGGGAGCATAGAAATAAGACAAAGCCCAGTTTTAACATGGTTGACGAAAAAATTTCTAACATAAATTTAACACGGTTCAACAAGTTTTAGCAGATCAGACTGAGAAAGCTACACACAGACACAACCGGAAGCAAAAAAAGTGTAAATATAAAGTACACCAGGGCAGCTTACAGTTTATATCTCACAATGTTATCTTTTCGCAAAATATAGGTTGATTTTATGATTTAATATTTTTTCCCCTCACACTTCAAATAATTTTTTCAGGTCCCGGTTTGATTTCACATTTTAAGGCTGGAAGCTTAAACTGGAATATAGTATGAGATTAAATACAGAAAAAAAATTATTATCTCCACAGTAACGGAATGTTTACATCATATTTAGGAGAAAAAAGGCCCGTTTTTACCCTCAATAAAATATGCACACAAGTAAGTAAAGAGCTCCTTAAATATGCAAAACTCTCAGTATAAGCTGTTTCTTTCTTTTGAAGATAACGCAAGGCAACATTGCTTTTGCTTACAATCCATCAACCAAAAAGAGTTTTCAAAACAAACAGTATATTACATATTTAACTTCAATTTTAATAAAATAAAACAATGATAAAGCTTTTTTTTTTTTACTATAGTTGATTGATTTTTTTTAATACATTATAAATGTTGCATAGGTATAAACACAGAAGATTAAAAGATATCCATCTATCTGTCTGCCTAGTTGTCCTACATATATTTGTCATTCCAGTGTCTATGGTTTTCCTCTACTGACACACTGACCAAATCAACAGAATTTGACCAAGTGACTGTTAATTTAGACATTTGCTGCCACCAAGAGGTGAACATGATAACTGCAGACAAAATTGCTGAGCGTAGCTGAAAGTTTGCATCTGTTCTATATTACCAAACTCCTGTGCTGCCAGTCCACCCCCCAGTCCCCTCATCCTTCCCTCACATTAAACTGACACATCCGCTGTACCCACTAACCCACCCCACCACCCCGTCTGCCCACTCGGTGATATCTACAAAGCATTACCAGCTCTCAGGAATGTCACTTATATCAGAGATTCTGAAGCCTTGTCCGTCTGGAGCATACCTTTAGTGCTGGGATTTCCACCGTGTCATTGATGGCCAGCGACCCTTGCAGGATGGTGCCGGTCATGACTGTTCCCTGCCCACGGATGGAGAAGCAATGGTCCACAGCCATCAACAGGTCACCTGCAGGGTCTCTCTGAGGGAGATATGTCTGTCTCTTCAGGAGCTGAGACAGACAACCAAAAAGGGAAAAAGGGAAACACACATATTAACGACATGGTCGTATTTACACAAATATGAAACCAGATAAAAGGGAGGCATATATACCAATTGAATTCATATGTAGCTTTATGGTGACTTTACAGACACTGCCCAATCCACACTACCTTGTGTTTTAAGTGTTGATCTGAGCCCAGTGCTCATTCTGCTGAAAAAAAAAAATCTTCTACTGTATATTGTGTGAAGTACGATACTGATATTTCTGAGATCAATCTAAAACCACTATTTGTTACATAACACATCCAACAGAGAGAACTATCAAGTTTATTTATTTTTTTAAAGCAAATGTGTATGTCTTGATTTATATATTTAAAAGGTCATCGTCATATTTTTAGAATCTTATTGAATATCAACATGTGATATCTTGAGCAATATTGGTAACAAGGGAGGGGGAAACCAGTGTGGTGTCCAGACTTTACCTCTATGAGCTCAGGCACTCCCTGAGTCTCCTCTGTGTCAGGAGCCTCTGGGCCCCCGGGCTTCGCTGCAACAGCAATCACTGGACATTCCTTAAATCTGGCCAACAAAAGAAATAAGTCATGCTCCAATTACTTCATATTTTACTGATGAAATAATGATGTAAGAAGCTTCAAAAAGTGAATCTGACAGACAGCTGATATGTACAGATAAAACTGAAAGTGTGTTGATTAAGGAATTTTGAAGAGATGGGCAGCTGTGTCTAAGAAGGTGGAGTGGTTTGTCCACTAATCAAAAGGTTGGTGGTCCGATCCCTGGCTCCTCCAGATGTCGAGGTGTCTTTGTGCAAGATAGTCAGAGTGTCCCCAATGTACCATTGGTGTGGTGTGCAAGTACGGGTGTGTTACAACAAGCGCTCTATGCCACAAACTACTTAGCTGTCACCACCCACATTTCATAGCCTTTACATTTAATCCCAGGTTAATCATTTTACTGGTTATACTTTACAATTAAATGCAGACCTGGTGTTCTCCAGTGTTTTGTGCAGTCTCTTGGTCATCTTCTCAATGGCACCTTGTCTCTTGTTGGGTGGCAGGAGGTCAATCTTGTTCAGGACGACCACCATGCGAGGGCAGGTCAGCTCTCCTATCAGCAGACACTCTGCAGTCTGAGTCTGTACCCCCTTTACCACGTCCACCACCAGCATCATCAGGTCAATGATTTGGGCACCTGGAAAAGGCAGACAATGAAAACAATAATCAAGAATATAACAGATTTTACTTATGTGGAAAAAAAACAGTACGCCGAAGGACAATTGTTTGCTGCAACAGACATTCCTGCTTTTCTGTTGTGCTTCTATAAAAAGCAGTAAAAACTCTAAATAGAGTCAATGAAGAAGCCTACAACAGCATTACAAACAGGAACGGACACAGACACCTAAGAATAACAGTAGAAACAAGAAGAGACATTAGGGGAGGGGTGCATGGAGGCAAAGAGAGAGTAAAAGGCTAGAGGGTTGAAACCAGAGCTGGAGCTCACTTGGTTGTCTTTCCTCTCCCTCTTTTCTTTTCCTGACTTTGGCAGTCTTTCTTTCCTGTGCTCCCCTCTTTTCTCTCCCTCCATTTGGCTCTCGCTCCTTCCTGTGCTCTCCCCACTTGAGACAGGAGGGGAAGTTTAATACATACCCCAATCCCCACACTTTCCTTCCTCCTTAATCTACAGCATGTGCCACCCCACTGGCTCATAGAGTTTCATTTAATATGTTGGTTACATGACACAGCAGCATTCGGTGAGAGAAACTCTGTTTGAATACCAGGATCATTGCTTCTATCAAAGTCTGCCCAAGTCACACACAAGTTTAAAGAAGTGGGAGCTTGGATTTTCATTTGTGTGATAAGTGAGGACTAAAAGAGAAAGCAAGTATTGATCTGCTTTGGAAACCCACATCACTGCAGTTATTTCTACTCATACTCCCACCATCCAAATCAATATGACATGATCAACGTGGATGCCTGAAGAGAGGAGGCGCCCCCTGCTGGAGAGGTCACATTTGTGTGGAGCAACAGTGAGAATAATGTATTTACAGCATCCTCACTGCCCATGGCTGCAGCATTTAGACAGTCTTATCAACAAACTGCTAATAACATTGTAGTACATTCTCATGAATGCATACTGGCACCGGGCTGGATCAGCGTTTGGGTTAACAGTGGAAGGGTTTCTGCCTCAATTAGCTTATTGAGATTAAAAGTGAGAAGATCTATTGAATTCAGTTTTTTTCTTCAAGCAGTTTTCGCCAAATTCTAGGTTGTGGCTCTGACTTTAGCTTCAGGGTCCTGGTATTGTGTGTGTGTGTGTGTGTGTGTGTGTGTGTGTGTGTGTGTGTGTGTGTGTGTGTGTGTGTGTGTGTGTGCTGGTTCACTGTCACACTGCCAAGCTTTACTGGGACATAGAGCAGAGGCGTTGTTCATTTTAAAAGCAACACATGTACATTTCCTGCTATTACAGGCAGTGGGGAAAAAAGGCAATTTTAAAGGTGTTATTCTTACATGTTGTTTATTCCCGTCTTGTATAGTAAGTGCTTGTTGATCGGTGAGTAACTGTCATATGTTGCACAGCTCTATTCTTGATAATCGGTAACTGAAATCTTATCACGCAAACCCTGTTGATGCAAAGATCAAAGACGTGAACCAGGATCTCATCACATCTAGGTGGTGGTGAATCCTCTCAGGATTAGACTTCTGACTTCGGACTCTCTTCTCTCATATATGTATCTTTTAGTTGTATGTGAAATGCCTTATTAACTACTTGACAGACTATAACAACAATCCATGCTACCTTGGTTGAGTCTATAATGTTCACTTATGATGTTCTAATACACTCATTGTAGAAGAGGTTTGGAAATGAACATTCTAATCATCATAACAGGTTGAATATATGTCAGGGCTGTTGTGTTGGACTGTAGAGTACCTAATGAATTGGTACTTTTTGAGGACTGCTGGTGGCTGTCGCCCTCACACCTGCAACAACATACCATGACGTGTTTACCACCCTTTGGATCTGCTCGTCATCAAAGTGACAGTTGGCACCGAAACGTGCAGAAAACAGCGAAGCGCTCACCCCCAATGATAGTGCGGATGAGAGAGGCGTGTCCCGGGCAGTCGACCAGGGTGAACTGCAGGCTGCCGTACCGCTGCGGCCCGGCGCTGCCCCGCAGCTGGTCGGGTAGATCCACCGTGAAGGAGGAGAAGCCGAGGTCCAGCGTGATGCCCCTCTCACGGGACTGCGGGTTCTTGTCGAAGGCGGCCGTGGAGGCGGTGCTGCTCAGCGCCCTGGCCAGCGACGTCTTCCCGCTGTCGACATGTCCGAGCACTCCGACGTTGAAATTCAACGTTTTGGTTCCAACGTGTCCACCAGACATTTGAACCGTCGACTGGTGCCGTTAACGGGGCTCGCGTGTCGGACCTTGAACTCAGCTCCGACGGCAGGCGGCACTGCTAGCTGCTAACTTTCCTTCGTTGACACTCGTTAATCAGAACTGAAGCCACCAAGCAACCAGCTAGCTGGCTTACAAGGTGTGACTGTAAATACGACTCTACTTTGGCTCTATCAGTTGGTGCAAACTACTTCCCTGTTGTCAGTCGCTCGCTCCCCCGGGCAGCATGGTAAAGCTGAAAGGTCTTTTTCAGTAGTCAACAAACATTTCAAGGGGGCGAGATGAATCGGTATCCGTCATAATGGTTCTTTGATTAAAACTTGACGACAAAATGTAAAAATATTGTGATGAAAAATAGCTGTCTCTTAATTCTGCATTCACTCGCGAGTCCTATCAACTCACCATCAGGTTTTCTAGTAGTTTCCACTACGACGGAGTAACTGCAACACGAGCGGAAGTGAAAACTCTCGGGGGCGGGACTTTGGTGATTGGCACAAGGTTTAGCCAATGAATGTGTCGTGTGAGCTCATTGAGTCGAATAACTTTACAGGATTGGCTGAATGGGCGATTCTTCGAGGTATCACTTCCGTCAAATTTCCCTAGTAACCCACATGGAAACAGATTTCCTTGTGTTTTGAGTTTCGGCGCCGATTGCGTCGGTGAGAGATAGCCTGGGAAATAAGGGGCCGTTCTTATTGCCTTTAACGCCGCCGTGCAGTTTTCATATCACATAGTTGTGCAAGTAACTCAGCCATGAAGATCGAGGAAGTGAAAAGCACCACGAAAACCCAACGGATCGCCTCTCACAGCCATGTCAAAGGACTCGGGCTCGACGAGGCCGGGAACGCTAAACAGAGCGCATGTGGACTGGTTGGCCAAGAGGCTGCGAGAGAGGTAATATTCATCTTCCACTGAACCTACGTTACGTCTGTGTCTTTCGAGGAATGTCTTGTAAAGATGAGGAATTGTTTTTTTGCGAGTAAGATTTCGCTTAATTTCGGCGGTGCGCTTCCCCAGCTAGCTAGCTAGCTAAAGTAGCACAGTGTTTCCGTACTGAGGTCAGAGGTGAGTTAGAGTCCACCCTAAACAGAAGTCTCCTTCATTAAATAATAATTATAATTATTATAATAATACAATATGCTTTGTTTAACGTTTGATTGTTTTTTACCCGTCTGTTTAAAGATACAATGTGTAAAAAAAATAAAAAAATCTGTAATGACAAACAGTCATTCAATTAATGCAAGCATTTATTTTCTCTCTGACAGCTAGAAGTGTAAAGTCAATATGCGATGCCCCAAACAAAAAGTAACAACGGGCAAAGTTAAAAAGAAACAAACAGATACAGACATCTTATCTAGTCTTTGGTAAACTGCTTTTGAAGAAAGGTAGAAACAAGGAGACTGTAGAGATCAAAGCAAAAGCATGCTGTCAGTGTACCCGCATTCTAAATAATAAAATATATTTTAAATGTGTACTTTACTAATAATACAGTAATGGACATGGACAGATTAACCAGGGGTTTGCTTTAGTTGTCACGGGATTGAAATGCAGTATGAAGACGTTGCAGAGATTGGAATATTACGGGAACACTTGTCTTTAGTCGTGTCATTGTAGACTGATTGTGGTTGAGTTTTGGACTTTCGATCAAACAAAACTAGACATTTGAAGACATCAATTGTGATTTTTTTCACTTGCTCTCAAGTTTCCGAGAAAAATTATGAATCAGTTAACCAAAAAGAACAGTACATCTGTCATGAAAGTGATTATTATTTGCAGCCATAGTTTCACTGAAATGCACAGCTGCCCACGGTCAACCAAGGCAGCCTACATCTCGACCTGCGGTGTTTGACTCGTAACCGTGGCAGATTTGTTGATTTGTGTTCTTCACTTTAGTCACACGGGTTAATAATTAATTCAAACTGTCCTGACACCTGTTTGTCAGTTAGTCACTGCTCAACTCAGTGGGGTATCCCACCACTTTCTCCAGACTTTTCTCAGCTACTTGTATTGTAAATATAGCACCGTTTATCAGTTTATAATGGCAATGTATTTTTGTGTGTCATTTTTCAGGCTTGTGGCATCATTGTTGAACTCATTCGTTTGAAAAAGATGGCAGGAAGGGCAGTGTTACTGGCGGGGCCACCCGGCACAGGAAAGGTAAGTGTTCAGTGTTCGTTCACTAGCAGAAGTGAAGGGCTTTGATGGCGCTGCAGCTTGAGACCCTCAAATACACGTTCTACCTCTCCTCCCTGCAGACTGCCCTCGCCTTGGCTATAGCACAGGAGCTGGGAAACAAGGTGCCTTTCTGTCCTATGGTTGGCAGTGAGGTCTACTCGTCTGAAATTAAAAAAACGGAAGTACTCATGGAAAATTTCAGGAGAGCCATTGGTGAGTGTCACTTAAATCATTCCATTTTACGTCAAAAATTGATTCCTCGTCCCTGGACAAAACACAGTGAAAGAGGTTGTTGTGTTTTGATTGCAGTTTTATTTTTGTAATGTAAGGAATCTCTGCAAGAGTTTAAATTCACACGGGTACCATTTCTAACTTCTTATAGTTGGCACAGTAACATAGTAGCTGCAAGATCTGAATTAATAGGAAATGGTGGTACAGAAAGTGATAGAATCATATAATCACCAAATTTCCTAACGGGTCCTTTTCTTTTTCTACTGAATGGTATCAATAAAAAGTGTTCGGAATTAACCTAGTAACTGGAATATTGTCTCTGAAAAAAGACAAAAACAAAGTCATTCCCTCATTTTCATGTTGTGTTGGCAGCATAAGTTTCAACCTATGGAACCTAAACTGTTACTATGGAAAATATGTTTGCTGTACTGGCCCAACTGAGCCTTTTAAAGGTTCTTCTTTAAAGGTTCTTCTCAGTCCCCCAGTGATGAGTCATTGGGCAGAAAGAGCAAGGGGTCCTGCTCGCACCATCCCCATTACCTGAAAGGCAACACTCTACAGATTTGAGAAGGACGAAGGGTCCGAGAGGGGGAAGGGGTTTGTCTGACTGCTGACGGTACCTGTCACAGGGGAGGAAATGGAGCTTAGGCAAAGGAAGAGGTGGTCATCAGCACCTTCGCTCCTCCCTTAGAATATAATCTGCAGGCGGAGTGGGTTTCATTTGAAGGTTGTCCTCACCTTGTCGATAAGAGGGCTGTGACAGAGAGTCCTTGCCTTAAGAAATGCTGTCTGAGCCCCACCACAAAGGACCATCCACCTGTGTGCTGCTCATACTCAGGGCGGATTGAATGAGGATAGAATGTGATCATGTTGCACAGACGATGCCCAGAAATTTCAAGGGCACGCGCACACATGTTCTCCCCCTGTAATCAAATGCATTGTGCAGTCGACTGAGGGATGTGGCGGCTTAGTAGATTCAGGAATATAAAGGCCCGATTGAGTTTTCACTTTGTTCTGTGCGTGTGTGTGACTGTAATGTCGCCTGCCTCCAGGATTGCGTATCAAAGAGACCAAGGAGGTGTATGAAGGGGAGGTGACAGAACTGACCCCCTGTGAGACTGAGAACCCCATGGGTGGCTACGGGAAAACCATCAGCCACGTCATTATTGGCCTGAAGACGGGTAAAGGCACAAAGCAGCTCAAGGTCAGATTTGGAGCCCCAATCTTTTGTTCTTTTCTTTTTTTGCTTTCATTTGTACTTGTTCTGATTGCTACTTGCAAAGCACCTTGATATTTGTTGTTTGTATGAACAGTAAAAACTATAATTATTAGCAGCCACATGTTAATAAATCAGGAATCAACTTTTCCACTTACTTTGGCTGGGATCAAATATTCTTGTGACATGTATCTCAAATCCAGGTTGTGTCTAGATATACTTCATATCAGCAGCTCCCAGGTCCTGTGGCCTTTTTCTCTGATATCCTGACAAATTATTTTGTTTAGAGCTTCTGCTTCTGTTCTCCTGCCACTTAATCAATTAGCATGCACTTTATCATGCAATTAGTGTGCAGTAGTTGATAACTATGATTTCAATTGTAATGTTTCTTAATGGGGTCAGTATTTTACTTACCGTCTCTTGTCTTGTTTCCTTAGCTGGATCCTAGTATTTATGAGAGTCTTCAGAAAGAGCGTGTGGAAGTGGGAGATGTCATCTACATTGAAGCAAACAGTGGAGCTGTCAAGGTATCACTTCATGTTTTACAACCGTACAGTTGAATTCAGAGATTGTAATTCACCTTTGATTGATTTTGGTTAACAAATTAATAATTTCAAGTAAAAACTTGACACTAACTTGAAAATCTTGGTTCGGCCAAAGTTGAGTGATTTGTGTCCTGCCTGTCCTCTTTTGTCCTTCACGTCACGTTCTTTCATCTCTCTCAGTTCTGCATGAAAGCTCTGCTGCATTTCTGCTGCACCCTGGAATGAGCTTCTCTCATTCCTGCAGCTCACCGTGCTCCGTCTATCTCGCCATCTCCCACAATGCTTCTTTTTCAGCAACGGTGCTTGTGGCCTGCGTTGACAGACTGCGATGACGGTTCCTTTAATCGGTACAGGTGGGCCGGGGGCGCAGGTCGGCTCCCGTCAGAGGCTAAAGGAGGAGGGCAGGGCGACACATTTGTTACTGTTGACAGAGTCTCATGACCTGCCTTCTCAAACCCTTTCATCCCTCAGCCTGCGTGGAGCTGGCACCGGGTTCAATCATACACCTGCTCTCCCTCCTCTCCTGTACTGTCTTTGTTTCACTCTTGTCCACAGACAGTGGGTAGTTTGTTTGCCTTTTTTTTTTATTAACATACTTTTCTATCATACTCTTCCTTTGTAGAGACAAGGTCGTTGTGACACATTTGCAACAGAGTTTGATCTGGAGGCAGAAGAGTATGTGCCGCTGCCCAAAGGTGATGTCCACAAAAAGAAGGAGATCGTCCAAGACGTCACTCTGCATGACCTGGACATCGCAAATGCCAGACCCCAGGTACATAACTTCCAATGTCCTGTAGCATCATGCTAATATCAGTGCAACCATGCATGTCTTACAGTGGTATGTTTTTATATTTAATTTTTTTTACTTTTCATTATTTGATCCTAGGGAGGCCAGGACATTCTCTCCATGATGGGGCAACTGATGAAACCTAAAAAGACAGAAATCACCGGTAGGAAAAAAAAACTGCAGCAACTGCCCCAATCCTAACAAATCCTTTTTTCTTTTTCAAACAGTGTTCTTTTATTCCTTTTCCCAATTTAGATAAGCTGCGTGCTGAGATTAACAAGGTGGTGAACCGCTACATAGACCAAGGTGTAGCTGAGCTCGTACCTGGTGTGCTATTTGTGGACGAGGTGCACATGCTGGACATCGAATGCTTCACCTACCTCCACCGAGCGCTCGAGAGCACCATCGCGCCCATTGTTGTTTTTGCCTCCAACAGGGGAAACTGTTTAATCAGGTAAGAGGTCCAAACTGTGTTATATGGCAAGAAACACAATCTTCAAAAGGAAACAGAACAGAGTAGTTTCCTGAAATGTAAGATTTGCATTATTAACAAACACCTCTTCACCAGGGGGACAGATGACATCAGCTCGCCACATGGGATTCCACTGGACTTGCTGGACAGGGTCATGATAATCCGCACCATGTTGTACACACCACAGGAGATGAAGCAGGTGAGTCCAAGATTCAAAGTACATGCAAGCGAGTAAAGTGTGTGCACTTGTCACTAATGTGGCTGCTGTTTGTAGATCATCAAGATCCGTGCTCAGACTGAGGGGATCAACATCAGCGAGGATGCACTTTCACACCTGGCAGAGATTGGCACAAAAACCACGCTCAGGTAAAGATGGACATTTTGAATGTCACTGAATGAAGTGTAGAAATGAGCAGCCTTACATTACTTGAACAGGAATGGAACAATTATAATCAACAATGGGGAAAAAATGAAATTAATAAATGCTCTTCATTAGACAAGAACATTAAGAGATTAGAGAACTATGGGTCAAAGAGAGCTCTGTGATAAAGAGAAACATCAAATCACTGATGTAAAAATTTTCTTGTCTTTTATCAAGTTTGTTCAAATCAGCAACTGGTAAAATGTTTCATTCCTAATGGCAACACTGTCATCCTATTCATATCAACAGCTGATGAGGCTCATAGGCACCACAATGTTCAGTCTGATTTTGTGCCAAATTAAAAGGAAAAACACATTAGAAGTGGTAGCAAACCTATATTATTGTTATACTATTTAACTGAGGTTGAAATGTTAAGATGATGTTCAATGTAGAAATATAACCTGAGCATACTGACATGCTCTTGTTTCCTGGCAGGTACGCTGTGCAACTGCTGACACCAGGTAGTCTGCTGGGTCGTGTTCAGGGAAAAGAGACCGTGGAGAGGGAGCAGGTCGAGGAAATCAACGAGCTGTTCTACGACGCAAAGTCCTCCGCCAAAATCCTCCAAGATCAACATCAGAAGTTTATGAAATAAAACTGGATTTTATTTTTCTCTCTTACAACGCTGAGCTGGTTTCATCTGCCAGTTGTTGCATGGTTCACTTTATTTTTTTACATTCTTGGTCTATACTTAGTTTCTTTTCATTCTCCATCTTCACTCTCTCCACCGTGGCTCAGTTCCTGCTTCTGCTGCAATTACTGTAGGAGTTTTGTTTGAATAAATTTCAAGTTTTATTCTGTTTGTTGATAGAAATTTGAATAAAAAAGAGAAAACACAAAATCGACTGCAGTTTTAATTTTTTGACTGGTGCATTTATTTTTTATATTAATTCAGAAATGCATGAAAGGGCCACTGATGTTTCTGTCATTTCACATGTATCAATTACAATCTAACACGTGGACAATGAAGACTTTACAACAAATTATATATGTAAGTAGAAATCAATGGTTGTATTAGGAACTCACCTCCAATTTAATTGAAGTGCAAGAACATGATACAACGTAACGTAATAAAACCTGACATTTGCCTCTGATATGAGTCAAAAATCGATAATTGTAAGTCAAGAGTGTCAGCAAAATGAATAATGTTACAACTTTCCAATAATGTAATAACCTCCCATTAATATGATTGTTTTACGTTAATGGTTAAGACATTTTATGACAATATTGGGAAGTCATCACATTTCCAGGTTTTTTACTACATCTTTAATGGTGTTAAGTATAGAGGGTTAGTACATCACAGGACTTGAAGCTGAAGGAAAACAACTGATAACAAACCCCTTAACATGGAACAGGTGTTGTGTTGTCTGATCATGGAACATCCACTGCTACTTTCTGACTGGTTTAGCTGAACGTGCGTTAAAAGCAGTCTCTGCTCCAGACCTCACTCCGCTGAACACAGATGGAGCAGTTTTACCTTCTTTCTCTGTAAAAAAAGAAGAAGAGAAATAACAATCACAACAGTTCACTGTAAACGAGGCGGAGGGAAGGGTTGTGTTATAGGGCTGTGATTATTATATATACACACTGTGAGAGAGAGCACAGCGTGACAGGAATCTCTCATCATCACAACCCTCCTCTGCTCTCTGTATATGGAGTGGAAACATCGTGGAGCACCATGAGAAACGCCCCACACAAACTCACTGACAAACATTTCCTCCCCTGTGAGATAATCTTAGCTTAACCATGCACAGAAAAACGAGTTTCCTTTCACTTCCACCTGTAAGAACCGTGTCAGATCATATAGCTGTGTGTGTGTGTGTGTGTGTGTGTGTGTGTCCTCACCGCACTCCTCCATTACTTCAAATGTCTTGCTCTTCGCTGGCCCACCAGTTCCCAGTTTGCCTTTCGCTTCAGTCACATCCTCTCCTCTGACTTCAGGACGCTGCATTTCCTCGCCCTCCTCCTGACCTGGCTGAAAGGGGCAGGAAAAATGAAAAAAGTACAACACCACATCAGAGACCTCCGGCTCTGTTTATCCAGTTTTGAAAACTCAAACAGTGGACTTACTTGAGACATGATGGTCGATCAAGAGAAACTCTCCTCCTCCGTCAGCTGTTGCTATTTTTTCTCCTGTACGTTCAGCCCAACACACACTTGTATATACTGTTCACACAACCAAGCAGAGATTATCCAGTGGACAATAAATCTGTTCTTAGGACTAACAAGTGACGCAATGAGTGTGCAGGCTCCTCCCTTTTTCTGTCTCTGCTTTTTCTCATGGTCTTCCCTTAGTTAGAAAATGATATGCTCACTGCTGCAACTGGTAGATATAAAATCCCCCCCAAAAAAGGGATGCAAGAATATGATAAACGTCTTGTCTGTTTGTGCTCCTGCAGTAAAGCCACTTTCTAATCGCGCTGGTAACAAGCAGGCCACCAAACTTGGTCTCAAATGTTCAAAAGATGAAGACAGCAAACTTCCAGGCAAACTTCATAACATCTTATATACAACTATCTGTAAAATCACAAAGAAGAAAGAGAAGAATGGCATTTCCCTACAAGAAAGTTGTTCCCATGCTTTCCTGCGTATTTCCCATAATTACATAATCATCCTGCCCTTAGGGACATAAAATTCAGCAGCGATTAGAACAAAGTATAGAACAACAAATAACCAACGTGTTTCCCAGCAACATGTCGGTAAATTGGTCAAATTCAAACCATTCAGGCTCTTAAAATGTAAAGTGTAACAAAAACATAATGTGTAAACCAGTGCATGACAAAGTGTATGTTTGGAAACAACATTAATATTGTGACAATGAAATTGTGAATTTTATTTAACCAGGAATATAAACCCTTTTTATGAGTGAAATCCTACAATTGTTTAAATAAATCAAAGCAGTTTTTTTTGAGCAAACTAAATTGTCCAGTTTTATTTGTGTAGCACAGCATTTTCCTGTAACAATTTCAGTTCACCTTAAAAAACATTAATCTTCTTTTTCACCCACAATTAGAACCTTCATTCTTCCACCATCACAGGAAGGTTTCAGTGAAAATGCACACACATACAAACGCATACACACACACACACACACACACACACACACACACACACACACACACACACACACACACAAAAGAGATCTATAAAAAAGTTGTTTCCTCGTTGCTCTCACACCGGCAACAAATGTCCGTTAGTAGCTTTTAGACTGCAGGTTGTAGCAGAGCAGAAGTTTTCTTCCATTTTTAGTCAAAGTTACGTGTGTTTCTTTCGGTACTGGGGCAGGAGCTGAGTTCTCACAAACCCAATAAGCCGAGTCTCTGTGAGAAGAACAGCTACAAGCACACCAAGAAGACTCACTGCTCCCACGGCAATATGGACCAGCCTCAGTAACCAGCCGCTGTCACAGCAGAAAACACTCTGAAACCAGAGAAGAATAAAAGCTCAAGTTAAGTGCCAACAAACATGATTAACCACACAGATTACAAAAATACGTTTGATCTGCTGCAGTTCACTAAAGTCTCTGGATCAGGTTTCACAGTATAATTAGCCTTAAAAAATAATGCAATGCACATGAGAGGAGAACAAAGAAACGTGCTGCTCTTGTACCTCGGAAACTGCAGTGACAACTCCACTGACAGCAAGTGCCAGTAGTAGGAGCGGGGAGGGCAAGAGGCCTCGCAGTGGTTTCCACTGACTGAACTGGAAGTAGTGGTGTATGTACAGCAGGCTGTGTAAGATGCGGAGGCCCATGTTAAGGCAATTTGCAAGTATGAATCCAACACTGCCGGCCCACCAGGTCAGCCAGTAGGACAAGAAGAGGAAGGACACGGACAGAGCCAGCATCACCAGGTTGTACCTGAGGACAAAACACAGCCTTAACTGACTGGTTTTATGCTGTGTGAAAACTGTGTCTGTGTATTTTTGCATTCTTACTTGTCAACCTCTGCTTGGCTCATGGCAGCAAATACAAAACACTCGGTTATACCATTTACAGCGAGAAGGAGGACGTAGCAGCTGTAGCATCGCAGCAAAGTCGGCCCTGACAGAATGAAGTATAAGATTACTAAGAATACCAAACAAAATATAGGTTCATATCTTGTTCTGTGTCATATCTTGGTGTCTCCTGTGATCACAGTGATACAGTAACTCACTGACCTGTTCCACTGCTCAGCAGAGAGCCTCCATAGATGTCCAGAGCCAAGTGAGAGAAGGCATAGCCAAACACTGTGATAATCAGGCCGATCACCAACACCAGTTTCAGCAGACACTCCAGGACATCTGCTGCAATGGCAATGTCTTCCTGCAGAAGGACGTAAAATCGACAACAAGCTCTTCACACTAGCCATTCACAAAGACACGCCTGTGTTCATTTCCAAAAATACCAACCTGTTTCTGACTTTTGACGGCACGTCCTCTCTCCAGCACTTTGGCAAAGAAGATGTAGAAGCTTTCCTCGATGGGCAGGAAGATGAAGCGCGCCACCATGGAGCCCAGATTATTGACAATATCATAAATGCCCTGGTCTCCAAAGCTGAGAACGTTCAAGAAGGTCATGACGTAACGCTCACCCTCCGTCAGGATCTGCTTCAGGAAGGACTGCTTGAAGAAGCTCCATGTGAGCCGGGCGAGAGTCCAATCAACCAGTGGCTACACAGACAATAGATAAAGACAATCAGTTCTTTGGAACTCTTGAAAAATGTGGACTTTTTGATTTTGTGTGATATGCTGCCCACTACCTCTCCAGCTGCTCTACAGGGCAAGAGATCTCCAACACGGTTCAGAGGAAAACTCTTCTTGTTTGCTTCTTCAGAGCCCAGGAAACGGATAAAGTAAACGGCATAGCACAGCACCAGGAACCCCGTGTACACCAACTAACAAATGATTCAAATTATTAGATATGAAAGACATTCGTCTGGCAATAATGACAGAGACGTCAGCGGAGTTCTCACATGAGCAGCAGAGAAGATGTACAGGCCCCATTCACGGGCCGACACCACCAGCACCACAGTCATACTGCACTTAGCGATCATGGCTAGGCTCTCAGCCACCACCTTCAGGCGGACAAACATGTGAGCCTGGGCCAGCACCCAGAGGGGCTCGGCCAGGAGCTCCTGCACTCCTGCCAGGGCAAACAACACCACCGCAGGGCCGTAGTACGGGACGCTCCGGGGATCCGGGACCTCCAGGAGCCACAGCCACACGCAGGCCAGCAGCGCTGCCCAACACACACCGAGAGGCAGCCTGAGAGGGGAGAAGGGTCAAGACACGCAGGCACGCATTCAATCGGAATACACATGAAGAAGAAAGAGAAAGAACTGCTTGTGTGACTCCAACTCACGTCAGCCATAGCAGGTTGATAACTTGTCTCCAGCTGTGGCTTGTCCCAGATCCCCCGCTCAGACATGCTCTCCGGAAGGCCTCTCTGGATAGAAACACTAATGTGGAGTACAGTAGCGTGAGCCTGCACAACAGACACAAACACGTTACAGCAGCTGGTGCAGTTCAACGTCTTGGCTTTCATCACTGCTGTGCTCCCACTGTCAGCTTCACCTGACATTGACGACCCCAATCAGCTCTTTGGACACGAACCGCAGTGTGAACGCGTTCAGCAGGAAGGTGAGCACACGGAACAAGACCTGAGATGGAAAACAACCAACAGACAAACAACAACACCGACTGTCAGCAGACAGAAGCGGGTGAGCGCGGTGCCACACTGCTCGTGCGTGCGTGTACCTGTAACAACACACTGTACGACGCCAGAGTGGACGCGTTCTTCAGCGCGTCCTGGGAGCTCATCGTGGACTTCCTCTGACGCGGCGCAAGCTTTTATTGCCACGTTGTCCTCTGCTTCCTCCGGCGGAGACCCATCACGAAGACATACCTGTGAAACACCGACCGGTGCGGCTGCCTGTGACCCAGCAACAAGTCACATTTAATCCCTAAAGTTCGAGTACGAGGCGCTAGCCGTCTGTCGGCGGGAGGATCGGCGCTGGCACTTCCGTACACAGTGTACGGAGTCACGTTACGCGCTGACGTCACCGAGCACTGCTTTCCAGCGTGCTGCCGCTAGAGGGCGTGACCATCCTCGGAAGAGGCGCCCGAATTCTTTCCTATGAAGGGACAAATATGTATCTGAATGGAAAGGCCACGGGTCAAAAATAAACGTTGAAGCTATGTGAAATTACATTACATTAAAAGAAAATAGAAAATGTTCATCCTAAATCTAAAATAAAAATTCTAAATACTAAATACACGACTCTTTAATCTGCTTTGCAGTAATTGTATTAATTTGCAGAGATGATCCATGTGCTTCTTTTTGAGCGCATAAAACATATTTAAAGGGGAAAGACACCTTTCTGACAGAGAGTGCATGCAACTCATGGTGCTTTAGAAAATGACGTTGAAACAGCTGTGTTGTCCACCTTTGTGGAGAAGAGTGGAAATTTGACAGTTAGGATTTTACAGCACTTTCAAAACACAAGGAGAATAAGCATGAGCTTGTCAAATGCCATGGGGAGCCAAAACAAAGGGAGCATGGGCCAGACATGGCCCACGGGCCCCACATCCGGCGGCCATGGTCTACAGTATCTGACTAAAGTACATAAAGGGTGTCCCTGTATTGTTTATCTCCATCTCCATGTAATCAGCAAATATTTGTCAACAATGTATTGATGCTATTGGGTAAAAGAAAAATCATAATTTTCATTGTCATCATGTAGAGTGGGGGGGGGGGGGGGGGGAAGAGAACCACATCACGTCAAGCCAAAAATGTGTCCTATGTAAACAAATAATTTCATTTTCTTAGTAAAAAAAGTGCCACCTGTAGGTGTCGTCCATGACTTAGTGTCTGTTGGCATTGATTTTTGATTTGTTTAATCAATAGATCTACTAAATGATTAAATCCCAAAACATGTTTCCAACATGTTTCCAGGATATTAGGACATCATTGATAATAGACGAAAAACACGTAAAACACAAAAATACAGAAATAATAAACATCTAATCAATAACTTACAGAACTTTTAAATAATATCATCTGACCTTCCACCACAGTTAAACCCTGATCTGACATCTAAAAGTCCTTCTTGTTTCTTTTAGACCATAATCTTCCATGGAATCAACTGAAGACGTTTAAAAAAGACATTAGACTTGGGAGTTGATGCTTGTTTTTTAATCAGATGTAAAAGATGGAGACAGTAAAAAAAAAGAACATCTTTAGTGAACCAATATACAAGTTAAAACAACATATTGTACATACACATTATCTTTATACAGCATTTTAGTGACTTTCCACTCATTGTTTACAGTCAGGTACCATTACTAAACTTTTCTCACCCCTGGCTGCAGCCACGTCACCGTGCACAAATTAGACATTTCCATACTGCTGAGACCAAATGAATCTCTGTTTAAATTTGATCTTTACATGGCACTGTTCAAGTCAACCAGACAACCACAAGTTCTTTTGTCAGCAAGACATGAGACATTTATCCAGTCAAAGGCAAAAAGTCAGATGTTTGAAAGACAGATAACGTTCAGTATTAATCTACATCAAACACAGATAGGTTTTTGTTGGTCTGAGATTTCTTTACATGCAGTCACTTCATTCGTACATTCTACATTTTTAGTATACAGTACAATTTATTCGTATGGGTTTTCTTAACCTCTTCATAATTTTGAACTGAATGGTACCAGAAGAGAAACAGAATGGCTGCACATGGTAGCACACGTCAAGTGGAATGTAAGGATTTTCAGCCTCCCACCCAAATATTATTATTCGTGCAGGCCTTCAAAAACCTAGGCAAATAATAAGCATGCACACAAGTACAATGACATCAAAATATACAGTACAAGGGCCCATTTCTACTCTTATTATTTCTAAATGTACTCAAGGAGAATAGTTTGTGCTTAAAATGAGGTCAAACACTAATTGCAGAGCAGCTACTTCATCTGTGAGAGAATTCGTGAACTAACCTGCAACGAGTTGTGACCCGAGTCTGTCACTTTTCTAAAAGGTGCTCCATCTTGGGGTTGATGAATGAAAAACCAGCAAATGCTGACTGGTCCATGGAGTCTATGAAGTTCTTGTCGCTGTGTGAGAGACGAGGATTCTCACTGAGGAACTCCCGATCAAAGTTGCTGCAATCATTCGGTGCTTTCTGTAATAAACCATAAACATATCTCAGTTAAATGGTAAAATGGGCCATCACAAGACAGCAGATGTCTGTAAACAAAACCAATAACTGATTTTTGTGTGTGAGACGTACCACTTTTGGTTTGAAAGGGGGTTCAACTTCCCTATTCTCCAAGGCCTGCCAGTTAAAGGCCTTGAAGAAGGGGTGTAAACGAACATTACCCACGATTCCTAGCCTGCGGCTGGGGTCTCTCTCGAACAACTGCAGGGACACAGTAAGGGTAGTAAGGTATGTGTACCATTACAACATAAACACAGCACAGCACTCATACTGTCATACTGCAACACTGCCTAGGATTTGAAAAGAGCTATAGAATTTTTGTCATCCCATTGAATTTAAACTATAAAATAACCAAACATGAAAACATCACATATTCCAATGAGTAGAAATGGTGTCAAATGACAGATACGATTTGTATAGCAGCTACGGTACAGACCCGCTCGAGCAGGTCCTTGGCCTCTTTGTTGATCCAGCGAGGATAGTGGGGAGTATCCATGCGGATGGACTCAAACAACTCATCCTCATCATCTCCATGGAAAGGCGACTGTCCAATCAGCATCTCATAGAGCAACACCCCGAAGGACCACCAGTCGACTGAGAATGAGTATTTCTGTCCCAGCAGGATCTGAGTTGAAACGTAACATTATAAATGAGAATCATGCATGATGACAAAAGCAGCTCAGATTTTAGAACAAGAGAGCCTCTCTAAATTAAGAGCATTAACCTCCGGAGCGATGTAGTCAGGAGTTCCACAGAAAGTCGTGGCGCGATTCTCTCCAAACACATTCTCCTTGCACATCCCAAAGTCAGCGATCTTTATGTGTCCCTCATGATCCAGCATCACATTGTCTAACTTGAGATCTCTGGAAACAAAACAATCTACAGTGATTGATTGAAAATTGAACAAATCAGTTAGAAAACAATAATAAATTGTGATTATCTGACTTTTTTTTGTCTTATCACAATAAATCAACCACAAATCAAGTTTTCAGAACACTTTTAGGAGATTGAATATGTTAGTTATATAAAAAGTTATATTTTTCCTACATGGTCATGCAAATGCAAACAGTTACACTATACCTTGGATGTTGAGTCAGCTTATTTTTAATGAGAGCAATTATCCCCAAGAACAGTTTTCTAAGCTTTTGAAACAAGTGTGAAAATGTGTGGGATTATCTAACTAAGCTTATTTTTCTACATGGCGCTTGCAACTGAATTGAAATTCAGGGTCTTGTGAAATATAGGGATATAATCATAATCCACTGTTATGTAAAGAATATAGTGTTTCTATTTTTCTATGTGTTTGTCATATAGTGTTCTGTAGGTGCTGTCCATCCAGATGTAATTAGCACTTGGCTCTGACCTGTAGATGACCCCTTTGGAGTGTAAAAACTGGAGACCACAAATAATCTCGGCCGAGTAGAACCTGGGAAGACAAAGATGGAAGAGACAGCATTTATATTAAAAACTCATCTCTGGTGGGAAGATACAGGTTTGCTCTGTAGCTCATCTTTTCACTACCGAGTTGGCCGCCAAACATCGGTGTCACTGCGGACCCCGTTTCAGTGTAGGGCTGAATTATTGAGGAGGACATTTGTATGGAGTAGGAGACCGGTGAATAACACTTTTATAATGTGACACCTGAGCGCGGATAGTGGCTGAAAGATTAGCCTATCACTGACCTGCTGTCATCCTGTCATCTGTCTCAGGTGAAACGATTTGAGTCCAAAGGGTAGATAAGAGTAACCTACAGTAACCGGTTGTTCTCTGTAAATGACCAACTGACAAGGACTCACGCACACTGTGAGGCTTTATCACCTCAATATCTCTCACTTATACAGCTCTCATAGACTAAGTTAGAAACAGACACACGCTACAAAAAACCCTACAAGCACAACAACAATGTAAAATGAAGTTATTTGTGTATATACTGTATCTATAGAACCTATTGTGTATATGAGGAACAAGTAAGTTGGTCCAGCTGCACTAGGAGAGGAAGACTGACGATGGACCAGACACTGGGCCAACAGGTTAGCAGTAGCTACTTGGAGAACAGGGACAGAAACTCTGCAGTTCAGTCACTGCCCAAGGAAAAATAGTGCATACCTGAATCCTGGAAATATTTTCCATTCCATAGACAAACATATTTATTACATTTAAACATATAGGGGAACAAACACGCAAACACACAGTGACCTGATGAAACAACTCCACTCTCTGTCTTTGCTCACTGAGGGTAAACTATCCATCCAGGCTGAATACAAGTCACTGAGTGACTGTGGATGCCAACACAAGATCAGGTGTCTGTTTTTGCCCAGTAGAGGATTACTCCTGTCATCTCTTGGATACAGGATGCAGACAACAGTTTAACTACAGGAGAGGAAACTGTAGACTGCACAAAGCAGTGCGCTAGTTTATGTGGGAGACAAAATAAGACAAATTTTCACAACAGTTCAACCAGGGATTTGAACCCAGAACTGTCTTTCTGTGAGGCAAGACAACATGCAACTGTGTTTCCCGACAACACAAATTAAATGCATCTGTAAGTGTAAGCATTCATCTTTATATGTATAAAGACCTTTTAAGATTTCAGTTCCAGTCTAAGATTTGGACTTTATCACACTTTCTTCCACTAGTGTGCTTTTGTTCTTTTTTCTGGAGGCCTTCCCACAGAGTGATGAGTGGAGCAGTGGGTGGTAGTAACCAATACATGCACGGACAACAAGTACACTAAAAGCTTCTCAGTCCTTACAAGGCCAGTTGACTAGTGAACAGCAGCTAATGGACACCATCCCAGCCCTAGTCCATCAGGGCTCAGTATATAATGTAAAAACATAACGGGAGAGAGTAAACATTAGCACCTCTTTATGAGTATCTGCTTTCCATCAGCTCATTGATTGTGTGTGAGTTTCCGCACAGCCACATGAACATGTGAGCGGTGAAAAATGTGTGAGGTTGTGTGAGTCTTCCCCCCCAGAGGTTGTATATTGTCATGTCTGTGGGGCAGGTGTGACTCACGAGGCTCTGTAGAGTTCAAAGCGCCCTTTCTCCTGAATATGAAACATCAAGTCTCCTCCGTTCAGATACTCCATCACAAAGAACAGATGCTCCTGTAGACAAGTAACACATGTTGTTGACATGCTCCCAACTAACTATGTAGAGTAGAGAGAAAATGTGACCAAAAGGAGGAAGGGGAGGGACTACCTTAGTCTGGAAGGTGGAGAACAGGTGTGTGAGAAAGGGGTTTTCCCAGTTCAATGCCAAGACTCTCTTCTCGACCATGGTGCACTCCACATCGTCGTCCATCAGCACCACGTCTTTCTTCAGAGCCTTCACAGCAAAGTACTCTCCACGACCCTTCAGCTCTGCTAGGAGAACCTGTGGGAAGGGGAGGAGAGGAGAGGAGAGATATAATATTGGCACTTAACTTGTTTTCTGAATAAAGAGTAAGAGTATGTGGTCTCAAGTGTGTTTTATTGCTGGTGGAGATAATTTTTCTATGAGTTTATATTCGTTGTTAGGGACATTATTATGAATATTAGTATGATGATGATGATGTTGCTGCCCTTTCCCTGCGGCTGCTCCCTACTTGGTAGGAATTAATCGTTCTGTCTGGGTTAATGTCTTTACAGGTCAAATGCATTTTAGATTAAGTTACTTTTTGGGTTCAGCTTGGCTGTTCTCCGGTCCCCCCCTCAGAGCAGGTCTTTCTTTTTTGAAAATTAATCTTTGCATTTGGGATTCAGGAATGTTTTCCATAGGTCTCTTTAAGATGGCGTCAGCTCACAGTTTGATCAAGAACGTACAATCTACATATATGTTGTTGTTGAGTGCTATTGTTTCTTTTAGATTACATTTTATTGAGATGCCTAAATATATACTATTCACATCCACAAAACAAAAATCTACAGTTTAATCAACTAAGCAAAAAAAACCCTACAGCAACAAACAAACAAGCTCAACTTCATTATCTTCATATCTTATCAATTTAAATAGAATATGTTATATATCAATAAAAAAACATCACATATAATCATAAGCATTTCGCTCATCAGTGACAGAAGAGAAAGACACGAGATGGGGAGAAATTAGCAGAAATGGGGAGAAATTAGCAGAATGACATGCAGCAAATGGTCCAGGCTTGGGACTCGCTGCTGTCGTATGGGCCCTGATCATTGGTCTACCTGGTCTCACAGTTAGTCACACTGACGTGGGTGCACGGTACCTTGCCAAAGCTGCCTTTTCCCAAAACCTTGTGGAAGACGAAGTCATCCACGTTGATGCGAGTCAGATGGGTAATACGAGACTGAGGCTGAGGACTGGACCCTTCCCACAGTCTGCCGTAGTGAGATGGGTCTGTTGGTCAAACAAATCACCACACATTAAAATCGTTGCTACTGTGATGAGCTTAATCTATAATGCTCACATGCACATACGGAAAAACACTCACTCACCATTGATATCCAGTCCGGCAAGTTTGTTTACTTCATCATAGATTCCAATATCAGGCAGATTAGGCAGGTTTGGATCTGAATGGCGGGTGGACGATTTCTGATGGAGTACAGAGACAGAAAAACAAAAAATAAGCCTGAAACAGCCAGGTAAATAGTTTCGCAGCAATCATTACCCATCTAGCTGTGGTCTATCCAATGTGAGCACATTCTGCCGGATTCCTCTTATCAACATTGATTGACCAGATCTGTCCCGCAGACCAGGTACATTTGGCTTTAAACCAGAGGCATGTAAAAAGAGAAGAAGGGAACTGAGAGTAGCACAATGAGCCGGTCCTTAAACAGACCAGGACAGGAGGCTCAGGTTTCCCTCCAGGTCAGGTGTCACACTCAACTATTCGTTGGTGGTGTTTTCAAGTACCACTCAGTTTGATTGTTACACTTCATCACTTAATTTGATAATCAACTTACTATGAAGGGATTATAATATGTCAGGAACTGAGTGTCACTCAGGAAACTGTGAAGAAGCCCCCTACAGGTATGGTCCAGGTTAGGTTTGGTGATAAAGTTGGGATTCATTTGAAAAATAGTCTCAGGTAAGAATTGGATTTAGGACTAAACTAAATTTTAAATTTGAGTGCTTTCAACATCAGCACATATGTTTAAGAAAAAGATTTTCTTGACACGTCTTTTGAAGCTTAAAAAACTCTCATGCTGCAATTGTTCTGGATCTTCGTTCACAACAAAATACAATGTTTCATTACTTTGATCGTTTAGCAGATCAAACTGTGTAACGCAGACATGTAGTCGTCAGTATGTTTTCATGGTACATTAAATATATTTTTGACCTTTTATCATTAAATTGCATTTTTGTTGTTGTTTGCAACTAGATAGTTCAGTGAAACTCCAGGGAAGTGTTACCAAGCTCACTTCACTCTGACCTCCAAGCTAAAACAATTTTATAGGTGTACATGTTAGTTTCATATATATAAAATGTGCTTATCTACAAAGAGATTAGAGTTTATGTAATCAGGTATCTGAATGAGTGTCTGAAAGAGTCATGTATGGATTTAATTCAAGCCACTCTAATTCCTTGCACAATTCCTTCTTTTAACTTTATCTTAATGGCTTGAAGACACGTGATATGAAAATGCAGTTTTCCACGAACTCACCTGGCTGACTTGTGTAAGTGCTTCAGCTAGCATTTTCTGGTTGATACCACAAAGGTTGGCTACTTTATCCTGACACTTGTGATGGACATTCATGGCACAATCTACAAAGATAATAAATAAATCATGTTAGATCAGTTTAGTTACAAGTGCACTTACACCCCAGCAATCACTCAATCATATCCGCACTGTACCTTCGCACTTCAGGCCTTGTTTGACGAGACCCCACAGCAGACTTCCACAGTGGTCGCAGAAGGTGGGACTCATGTAGTTGTTGATCTTGAAACGGTGCGGCATGTCAATTTTAAAGCGCTCCTTCTGGAACTGCGGGAACAAAGAGAATCCATCTTCCCTATGAATCAGGGGCCTGTTTGACTTCACAGCCCTTCTGTACTTCATCTTTCTCCTGGTTTTTCTTGTTGTCTTCTGCTTCCCTCTCTGAGCTTATACTGTCAGAAGTGACCACACTGCTGGATATAAAGTTACTTGTTTCCCCCCAAGTCTTTCCCCACTCTGATTTAAAGTGCCTCTCCCACTGTGTGGGTGGGTGTACTTGATAATTTCCATGTCACTATTATCTAGGTCATTTGGCCTTTGATTGGCTTTATCCACCAATATTGATGATCATTGAGAATAGATGTGGACCCTAACTGGTATCTGCCCTGTCAAACTCTGACCCACCAACACATGCTATTTAAATGAAATAACCTCCATTGTTTATATTGTAGAGGAATGATACCGAGAAAAAAGCCCACACTAAAGTGACATATGGAGAATTCCACAGTACATGGTGTACTGCAGAAATGTGTGTTACGTACCACAGTGTCCCGACTGTTGGCAGCAGTACCGGTACATCTGCCGATTATTTTATCTATGCATTTCTTGTGGATGGCCGCATTGCATTCTGATAGAAAAATAAATAAATAAATAAAAAATTTGTATACTTTGATTCTGTATCTCAGCTTATGTTGCACATTGGCAATGGTAATTAAACAAAGACTATGTATTTGTATTTAAGCACATTATTTATATATATATATAAAATGTATATATGGCAGATTTTAAATGATTAGCAACTTACGTCTGCATTTATAGCCTTGTTTGTTGAGTCCCCTGTGGGAAACAGAGAGACACAAATCAATCTTTGATCAGGTGAACGGTTTGCTGATTAATCCAAGTGATGATGAACACCCATGCTGATTTGTGTACGATCTTCCTTTCCAGTGAGACCAAAATGGACTTTCAAAGCAGATTAGTGGAGATATGGGGATGATCGAACCGACAAACAATATAAATGCCACAGACAAACTTGACAATTTGCAGGCAGAGTTGACGTTACTGGTTTCATATTAAACACTGTGTTTTTGAATCTCCAGGTATGCTTCCGTCTTACACTTTAGTTTATCTGATCAGTGGTTTACAAATTCTCTTTTAGCTGACTGGAAACATTTGTTTATAGGAAATGTAGGCCTCACTAACCAAACAAACTCCCTGCACACGGAGCAGAAAGTGGGCTGTCTGAAGAAAGTAGCGATGAACTCATGGTTCTTTATGAAGTGGATCTTGGCCTGCTTGATGGCCCCTCGTCTGCGGTTCAGAGTAGGAGCCTCTTCCTCCTTTGCAGCCTTTTTACTCTCTTCCAGATACAAAGAGAAAGACAGATTATCACCATTCCACAACAATGCAATGGAAAAACAAAGCTTACTTTGCATAAGTCACAAACTAGCAGCCTTAATGTTAATCACTGGGGACACACAGGAATTGCTTTCAATGATAGTAAGGGTAGCCTGTAAATATATGGAGTGGGGGTGGAGTTAAAAATTAAAGGAATTAAAACTACATATGATAAATCAGACGAAATGGTTGTGGAGCTGCAGATAAACATGTATTTGATTAATCCTAAACCTAATTTCCCAATCATACATAAAAGGAGGTTTACATCAACAAAGAGTTTTCAGTTTAGGATTATTTTACATACAAATCTCTGTGCATCAATCAGAGATCAGATAAACTCAGATTTTTTTGACAATGGTTTGGTTTGTTTGTCTGTTTACACACCGCTGCCAATCAAATTTGATCAAACACACGCTTTGATCAAACACACCCACACAGTCCTGATGAAGAAGAATGGCTGAGGTTATGACTGCAATACTCTTTTTGTTCCAAATTATAACCTTTTCCAACTCCTAAATCGAGAATGTTAAATGTTAAAGGAAAGTACTTGAAACCACAACCTTTTTTGACAATATCTATTATTAAGTATTTCTAAGTAATTTAATACTTTTGATTAAAGACGCAAAATAGCACAGCCAGAAAGCTTATCATACAGATTAAAGAAAAATCTGCCAGAAAGAGCAAAGAACATACATAAGAGGCAATGTTTGAATTTTATCTGCTATCACCTGTATCCCCTCCCTCCAGAAAATACTGCACTGCCATCATCACTTTCCCAGAAGGTTGAAGATCCACCTGAACACAGTTAAACACAGAGAGTTACACACAAACAGCCTAAGATGTTGCACTGTAAGGAGAGGGGATAATCTGTAATGAAATACCCAGAATTCAGCGCGGCCGTTGGCTTTCTTGCATCGCTCTGCAAGGACAGCCACACCAACAGAGACCTCAGCCAGTGTCTCCTCTGCTGTCTTCATCAGCAGTACCTCCAGCACACGACCCTCATAGATGTGTGCGTCAAAACTGGCCTTCCAAGCCGGGTACATGGTGGGTTTCCGCTGGACCAGGGTCTTACCTCGTTCTAAAAAAATAGAAAGAGAGAGAAAGGAGTTAAACATTCAGTATACTGTAGTATAGATAGAGGTACTAATACAGTGCAGGAAATGAGAAGGAAGGGAAAGGTTAGAAGTGACAACTTCTGTAAAAGAGTTTCTCACCAGTCGTCAAGGCCTCCTTCATCTTGATCGCACAGAAGGGAGGGTCTGCCAGTGTGGGCAGGATGCCCAACTCGTATGAGTTAAAGGTGATCCTCAAGAAAGGAGCCATGGTGAAAGTACCAGGATCACCTGCTCTCAGAGATGGACAAGCACAGTGTTACCCAGGTGACACTTATCTAAAATGATATATAATGACAGCCTGCAATAATGCTGCTGGCTCACATCTAAGCTGTAAGAAATCTGGCTATATATATATATATATATAAACATAAATATATATAAATTCAATAAACTGCGTGGTGGTCAATATTAATATTTTGGCTGTGGCAACAAATAAATGATGAATGTATTGGAAACTATTTAAAACTATTCTAGGTTCATTATGGAACTGTAGCAGGTCAGAGGTCGTCAGCTGAGTAGGCGGTCCTTAATTATGGCCCACACATCTGAAAGAATGTGGCCAGATGCATCTCAGACCACCTCTAAATGTGATCGGATCTCAAATGTGTGCCTTGGGTGCGCTCACACCTGTACGTAGAGTTGTCCATTTTGTGAACAGGATGTTAATGCCAGGTATGAGACTTTTGAACTTAGTCACATGCACATGGAGGCGGGGCACAAAACATTTTTGCACCTTTGTAAACAGACTTTTGCTGGTTTTGTGTATCTGATTCCAAAAGTGGTTGTTGGAAATACAAGTTAATGTTTTTTGTGTTTTTCACATGTATTGTGTATTTCATGTATTTCCAGTAAGACTTTTTTAATGAACGGGGGGGGGGGGAAATCAAAATATTAACAGAATGTGAACACTAGTCGCATCCCTTGTGCATTATATGCTGATAGTGACATATTAGGTCAATATCAATGTCATTCTCCTTTCTGGGCACTAGTTTCTGTGTGGATGATTAAGTGCTACACACAGAGACACAACCTTTTTTACAACAGCACCACCAGTTTCTCTGTTGTAATGCAAGAGGTGACGCCCATCAATCTCATGTGTTGGCAGGAACTTCCGTCACACCCATGCTGCTCCACATCATCACTTTACGAGTTCCACACCTCTATGTATAAAAGACAACCACAATATCAAATGTGCGAACGTCATGCATGCTCCTCTGCTACTTGTTTGGTTCCCCCTCACAGTGTTTTTTTTCTCCAGCATGTACGTTCTAAGTAAGGCTGCAGCTACGACAGAGGAGATGTTTGTCTGCACTGCAAAGGCAGAGCGAGTCCCAACATGCCGCCAACCCAAACACAAGCATGTAGCGCTCTACAGTCGGCCTGGCTGATTTTTACAATCCTCAACCCAAAAGTATCCACATTGAGGCCAGAAAAATATGACATGCAGACAAACACAGGGAGAAGGAAAAAAAAGTATGCGGTATAAGATGGGAGAAGTGGACGATGATGTTCCCACACTCA
>NC_061520.1:14255000-14275000 GCF_022379125.1 Scophthalmus maximus
GACAGAAGGTCACAAGAGGGAAAGCACATTACAGACTCCGTGTTAAGGCAACAGGGAAAATAAATGTTTATTCAGACGAGCAGAGTTTTAGCTCAAGGCAGTGTGTTTTTCTGCTTCTCCAGTTTAGGTACAGTGGGCTATTTAAAGCTTCAGGGGAGGTGGAATAGGTGCAACATTGACTTGGCAGTGTAGGCTGCAAAGAGTTTGCAAAGTGGGACATTAGAGTACGTCTCGCTGTTCTTCCAGTCTACCAACATCATTCTTTCTCTCCCTCTCCCCATCTCTGACTGGTGCAGAGAAGCACTGCAAACCCAGAACTGTCGAGCCAATGTCAAGTTGACACATCTATTTTCTCTCTCCCATTCCTTCGTATTTTTTCTTTTGCTATTGTGTAATTAAATCTTTCGATTTTCCTTGAGGATCTGCTGCCCACACAGCACTGCAAAAGAGGTGAAGTCTGTTCTAACTCACAACATCAACACAAACACTGCATTTGCCTTCTCGTACTAAAAGCGAAAATGGCCAGAAAGTGTGCTTGAGTGAGTCTGTCGTTACAGCTGAGTTCACACAACTCTGCTGTTAGAGCATCTTGTGGTAAAAAAGAAAAAGCCATAGATGAGGAAGCTCAGCTCAGGTACTGCTTCACCTCTTCTGGCATCAGTTGTTAATGAGTCCCGAGGCTGCAGCACATGTAACAGAACTGAATGCATTCGACCTTATTGAGTGGGCTGGGTGCGTATGATTGATTATTGGCTTCTCTCTGCATTGCTCCTGCCTGCGGCAATATGGAAGTAAGCTTGGATTATGACACTGTTGCTGCCCCACTGTAAAATAAAAAATCCTCGCCAACCAAACCCACTGCAAGCTACCACTGCATTACATTACTTGTTGTTTTAATTAATTAGCACAAAGAGGATCAATAAAAGTGCGACTGGACATTACAGTTTGAAACCTGTTTAGTCTTCAGCTGGCACAAGTCAACAATTTCGTGTTTCTTGATGCTTTACTGAAACAAGAAAATTTACAGAAGCACGTATGTGGTAAAACTATAAGTATGAAAAGGCTTTGTTTTACAAAAGACTGTTACTGAGAGAGTACACTTTTGTACTCAAGGTACTTGAAGTGATTTGAAGACCAAATCAAGCACCTTTGTCACTTGAGCCACTTAAAAGGAAATGAGAAGGAAGGGTAACAGAAAGTGGGGGGCAATAAATACTCCTTATTTGTCCTTATTCATAAGGGCAATGTGTATTGTATCTAAACCAACAGCAGCAAAGTTTTTAAAAAAAATTGATACAAGCAATAGAGGGAGGGTGAAAACAGAAATGGGGCTAGAGAGGGAAAAGAGAGTGATGAATGGTCTGCCCTCTATATAGGACATAAGTGTCTTCAACTTTTCAGGAGCCCCAGAAAGAAAACTTTCGGCCTGATATTATTCTGGGTCAGGAAGCCTCAGGGGGAGATGAGAAGCAGAACAGTCCTGGCCTTTCTCTGGCCGCATGCACGCTGATCTGTGTATCACTCCATCCCTGGTGTCTTCCCAAGCAGCTCTGAGTGTGATCTAACACACCCGCCAGCTTGGTGTTTCATCAGAACAGGCCACACATGGACTACATGCCAGCACAGATACGACATGCGCAGATACCGCAGGAGGTTTGGCAGCATAGCGGGGAATGTTTCCATTTTTAATGTATGTGCCGAGCTCCATCAGCAAGGACACAGTGACAGGAAGTCAATGACATCCTCCTCTACTTAAGTGTTCAGTTCACCTGCCACCTGGAGGACATGAGGAGGATAAAGAGAAAAGGCTGATTCCATCATTACAGCTTCCTTTACTTGATTTGAAAATAATAGTGTTAGAAATAAACGTAATAAATCCTCAGTACAAAGTCCAAGACACTGATAACGTAGATCAGCAAAATCAGTGATCAGGGCAATAAATCTTTGCATAACCCGATGAGTCTTTATACAAATATGAATTTACATTATACTTGTTATAGCTATTTAGATCAATAAAGACATCATAAAGATATATACGTAGCCACTTTTTCCCAACAGAAGTTAAGTAAATTAGTTAAGTACATACATGTAAGTACAGTGGCTGAAGCTTTTGGCCTCTATGATGAAGGTACACTCATATCCTGTTTTCAGCTTCATTCCTCTTTATATCAGTGCAAAAGAGCATATAAACTATTCACTGGCAGGACGGTCTCCAACACTACAGTACATGGCAGAGCTACAGATACTTCTATACGTATAAAATCACGCTTTGATTCAGCCGGTGCTTCTAAGTATTAGTCATAGAGGTGCCTTCAATCCAGTGGAAGAACACATGTCGAAACAAAGGCATAACTTATACATCTTTAAAACTGAAAATCAGGCCGTTCCAGATTCAGGCATTCCTGACTGAGGTTGACGTTGTTTTTTCCACTTCCCTCAAAACAACAGTAGAATGACTGCATATGTTGTTGAAAAGCTTTGTTTATGTTGTCCTGAAATATTGGATATGTTAAAAAAAGGTGAAATCATAGAATGTTTATTATTTCTTTTCCATAAAATCCACACTCTTCCCGTTGGTTGGACAGAATGTTGCGGATCGGTCATACTGGGCGAAATACAGGTCACATGAATGTAATGTTCCGCTCTGGCAGGTATCTGGGCCATCGCCTCTCGTGGCTTTCAGCATCACACCTGCTGTAACAGCAGGTGGCAAAGTAGGTGAATGTGTTCCCTGTCAAAGAACACAATGTCTTCATTTCTTCCGTCCAGCCAGGAAAGTTACAACTTCCAGACGTAATGAAACGGTTTTGTTTTTTTCATTCCCTATACTGGCCTTTTGGTTTCACAGTCTGCTTTTTGGTGAGAGGAGTTGTAGCAGAAGAAATGCAGCAGACTTCTGTTTTCAGCAGCTCGCCACAGTAGCTGATCCTATAAAACTGTGGCTTCTTCCATGGCATTGGCCCACCTGTAAGAGGAGCAGATCCTAAATCAGTGATTCATTTCAGTCCGCTTCACCTAAAAATGTCCAAACATGCGCCTGTGACCATGACATACACCTACATTATTAAATTATATATATGTATATCTTGCTCTTGAATTTAAAAAAAAATAAAAAATTTTGAATTACTTTATTTTGTCCCAAGTGATTACGTTTAATTATTTTTTTCTGATTCTGTAAACTTGGTGAACACATAGATATTTAAAAATATTTTTGTGATGCTCATGTTTTCACCTCTGCGGGTCAAGGAAAACTATACAATCTAGAGTCCATAAACCCTTTGGAACCATGTGAATCAACGTGACTGTTTTTCACACAAAAAGATTGTGGCACCAGCAAGTTTCTTTTAGTTTGCAACACCAAGACGCATTTCTATGCTACTTAGTCAATATGTTACAGTGGCACTGTGTTTCCAACATGTTCAAAGTAGCAGTCCGGGAAGCTTCTCACCTCTGGGCTGTGTGGTTGTCCTCAGCCTTAAAGGTGTAATACAAAGTGTTTTTGTGGTAAAGCTGGAAGACGTTGGCCTCCTCCTCTCTCTCCTGTCTGTCGGGCAGCTTCACTGTAAAACCCAACAGAGGCAAACTCTCCGAAGCTGCTTTCTCCTGCAGATTAAACAAAAAAAAAAATACATACCAGGAAAAAAAAGTGTGTTATATGATACAGTGATGTAACTGTTGGTTTTTCTGTTCTTTTAATTTGAATCGACTGGGGGCTGTAACTTAAAGTCCAGCTGATGTAAAATGTTGTTTTCAGTGAATGTGCTGTTTGGGTGAAAGGGGAGTGCATGTTTCCCCTCACCTCTTGAGCTCGGTAGGTGTAAAGCACCTTGTCTTTTAGGAGGAACCACAGTCTCTTCCAGTTCCTCTTGCTCTTCTTGCTGCGCTCCAGACTGCCACTAATGGAGCCTTCCTCTGACACTGTCACCTGCACAGCAGTGGCAACGTTACTCACAAAAGCTGTCATTCACGTCACATCATTGACCATCCATTCATCTGCACGGTGCAGTGAACATGGCTCCTGGTACCTGGTTGAAGGAGGCGGTGCCTTTCCGATGTCTCCAAATGTTGGGAGGATGAATGTTTTGGAACACGGCAGAGAGGGGACGACTGGAGCGGTTTGGACGGGGGCTGCTTTTAGCCGTCAGAGCAGACACATCTCCCCCTGCAGAGACATACAACTTTCTATCAACCAAAGCAGGGGACGGGTATAAAAGTACAACAACCAAACTCCACAACATGGCAGGTTAACTGTGCAACATGATTGTCTGAACTTTACTGCACCAGACGCTACTGTATATCTTTATTCAACGATTAGATAGGGAGGATGTGCATGAGTATCAATATAGTAATATACATCAATTTGCATTCAAGAAGAGAATCACATTTCTAAGAACACAAAATAATCTTTATCCTTTATAATGGATCTGGTTTTACAAATTTGAGAGAAATTCGAGCTTATTCACTTCTAAACGGAAGAGTTTTAGGGCCATCATAAGAACAAAAAAAAGGAGATTTATTAGAAGAGGTAAGGGAAGATATTTTAAGACATGTTTTTTCCTATTTTGCATTTCGAGAATGAATTAAAATCATGTTAACACATATGGCTGCCTCCACAAAATGCGCTATGTGGATAAATAGGTGAAATTGTTCTCCAGACTCAGCACATAAACGCAGTGTAGAAATCAGTATTAGGTCTTTGAAGAGATGTGCGGAAAACTGTTCAGAGGGAGAAACCACACAAACTTGGAAAGATGCAAAACTGGCAGCTCGCATGGCTGAGAGTCACTCCTCTAACTGGATTTGATGGACCAGAGTTGAGTTTATTCTCTACATTTCAAAATTATTCTTGAAATGCAGGAGTAAAAGAAAATCTTCCTATCAATATTTCTAATACTCTTCCGTACTATTACCATAGTGTATCACACTAAACTCAACTATGTATATTTTGTGTGAGAACGTTTCGCACCATCCTCATCCTACAACCGAATGTGCCTTAAACTATATAAGATAACTACATTGTGCTGCTATGAGCACTGATGTATTCGCTCTAAGTAATAGTAGCCAATCACTTTCTGCTATTATTTCTACCTCCTGCATTTCTGAATTTCCTTCCAGCTCTTTCTGATTTCAGTCCATTGTTAATGAGACACTCCTCCTGTGTTTAACTTTCCACGCTGGGTCCCCCACTGATATTGATTAGTGATGTAGTAAACTAGTCAGGGGTTACGACACTGCCTCTACTGGTTATAAGAAGAAGAGCAACACTGACACTTGTGGGCAGTCGGGAAGACTGATTGATAAAAGCAGTTTCCCCACCTCTCTTCTTTAGCTCGTTGAAACAGTGATCACACACTTTGGCCATGCGGTCTTTCATGTATTTCAGTGGATATCTGTTCCTGGAGCAGCTTCGACAAACAATCTGCATTGAACAAAACACAGGTCAAGTCACAGAATGAAAACTTTCAGCACACTCAGGTCTCTGTCAAAGGCACAGGTTTTGTTTGCATCCTGTCTGTCTGATATTGCAGTATCATAGACGAGGGCACTGTGTTTCCAATGCAAGTGACTCACTCTCCCGCAGCCGTGACAGTGGTGTCTACGAAGAGTGAGGCTGAAATCTGCGGTGCAGTTCATGCACATCATCACTTGTGAGACTGGAACGAGTGTGGGAGCTTTCTCTCCGAGAGACAGATTCAGACGATCTCTGGCCTGAAGCGCACACACACGCACGCACAGACGCATCTTTTAATGTTTTTTTTCCCTTGTGGTTGTTGAGGATAAGCATGACAAAGGAAAATGAATGAAAATAAAAGCAGTGGAAACTCACGTCTCCTGAGCAGCTGTTGAATGCTGCGGATCCCCTGGTGTGTTCAGTGACAGCGCGGCTGAGAGTGTAAAACCAGTCCTCTCTTTCAATGAAGGAACTGCAAAACATACAAACTAACTCAACACAGTATCAATACAGAGTTGAATTTACAAGTCATTTAAAACTAAATATACACAAGTTTTAGTTTAAAAATCTCCATAACCTGTATCTGTTACTTGAAAATCTTGACCCATATCCTTCCATCTTTCTATTTGTTTGCAACTAAAACGTTAAACTTAATATATTCCTGTTGGCTATTCAACCCTAATATATAAACTGTATTGGTGATTTTGTATGTTTTGTATTTTATCTTTGTATGTTTTTGAGTGTGATTTTTATATAATCTACCACTGGATTCTACCTCACGCCACACATACTTTTACATTTGATTAATGTATTTTGTATTTATGTTGTGTGAAATAAACTCAACTAAACCGCCAGTGGTGATGTGGATGTTTCTCAGCATCGCCATTATCAGTTATCATCCAGGATTCAACAGGACAGTACAGTGTGACCCACCTTGCAGACAGAGTGATGGAGATGTCTGTTCCTTCCATCGTCAGTGCATTTTGGACATTTTCCATGATGGGTTTACTGACCTGGAATCAGAGACAAAATGAGTGAGAGAGACACAGAAAGAGAAGTAAAGGGCAAAACTTGCCTGTCTGACTTTTTTTTTCTTCTATTCTCACATTTTCTATTAGTTGGGTGATTAGGACCATTTGACCATATCCACAAACATATTTAATAAAGCCTTCATTATAAAGTGTTGATAGCACTTCCATGACTATAGTTAGTATAAATGCTGGGAAAAGATTGAAATCCATATCCACTCCTGAAGGAATTCTGAGAGGAAACCACCGTTAGAAGTCAAAGAGATTACGGCAGCAGGAGACTAGATGAAAGACTCTGACCTTCAACCCAGCAAGTGGCAGAGTGTTCTTCAGTCTGTATTTCCCGTCCTGCTGAGGGTAGGTGTAGAGCAAAACGTCGTTCATCTGACAACAAATACAACATTCATTATTCACAGCACATTTGAGGAGTGTTCAAGCCATTTGTAAATGCAGATGTGTGGATATATTTAAGGGATAAAATAGGTCAGTTGCCCAGACTTGATCATTCATGTGTGTGCAGCAATCCTCCAGTAGGCGGCACTCTAAGCTTATATAATTAATAGGCTGACTTCTATGAGCCACTAGGAGGTAAAACTGCACTTCAAATTGTATATTGTCTCTAATTTTCAATAGGACAATGGTGCATAGTAACAGGTATACAGTAGTAACAACATACTTCCACCAGCTCGCACACAAACACACATAGACTCAATATCCACTTATAAACTGGACACTGTGGACTCCACACATCTCTCTTGGTTGAATTACATTTATGACGGGTACATTTAAAATGTGCTTATTGTTACTTGACCTGGATGTTTGAACTTCACTTTGCAGAGAGTGATATACACTAGAAGGCTGTTTTCATTTTAATCAGCCTACGCAGGGAAAGTTTCTATGTGCTCACGTTAAATTTGAGTTTTACACGTGTGTGTATGTATGACTAGTTTGGGAACCAGTCATAGTCCAAAAGGCAACTTACACAAGTGTGATGTGGAAACCTGAAGCTTCTAGTGCATATACACTGACAACAGACTTTTCAGTGAAGTAGGAGCTAACTTGTGCTCGGTAGTTACATTTTTAAAAATTATAATTTTTATTCCAAGATGGCTATATGTCTTATAACATGTCTGGAGGGGATGTATGCCTTTTAAACCCCTGCCTTCAATTTTTATGTTCACACATGAACAAGATACTTCAGTAAATAGATATCAAACTGCATCATTAACCTCTGAATTATTTTTCCAGGGTATGATTTTACTCACTGTCCCTGTGTGTTTTAGTAACTTCTTCAGGAGACAGCCAGCTCCTGCACACTTGTTTTATTACGCTGTCTCCAACATTAATAACAGCTAAAAACACGTGATCAGCAGCTGGGCAGATAAACTTTCAGGATAAAAGTTACGCAGCGATGATTACAAACATTCCTCCAGCAGAGACATTTACGAGCACTTTTAGTGTTGAGCCCAGATCACAAATTTCAAAAACGCCACAGGAGGGAGAAGCTGTGTGCTTTGATGATGCTCTATGGATAATTTGCAAAGGCGTTTTAATTTTCTAGTCTCTTTTCCTAATCTCTCTTGATTACAATATTTTAGAGCAAATACTGTCTGTACAGTCTGTCACTGTTTTCAAAACGTCTCTTTTGGGAAATTCATTACACAGTGTTGTCCCGGCACTGAAGGTGACCTGAATTATATTGTTATTTCCAACTTTATTTAGATATATGTCTTCTTCCTCCACACTTGTTTGTCTCTTACTCAGGCCCTGTTTAGACCTGGTATCAACATCTGTCTCGAGTGATCTGATCACAAGTGGACAGCTCTCAGTTTGTCAGTTCACACCAGGCATCATGCTTCTCCATGCGCGTCTCCTGTGACCACCTGTGATCGTATCTCGTTTCCCCGCCTTACATGCAAATAAACACATACATCTTTTCTGTTTGCAAAGATCAAATTAAGCGTTTTTTAGCCAGTACAACTATACAGATGGTGTGTGTGTGTGAGGCAGAGAGAGAGAGAGAGAGAGAGAGAGAGAGAGACAGAAGAGCCACGAGGGGCAGAGCGAATCAATGCACTGCATGCAGCCCTACGAGATACAATTGTACTCATCGTGGTCGGGTCTCCAGAGACGGATGTTAATACAAGGTCTGAGCAGGGCCTGACTTTCACATTATCTTAGTGAGCTGAAAGCACCATATACATATATATATCTCAAAGGTGCAGACAGATTTAAGCTGTAAAGGTTCACAAGTGAACATGGATTCTAGCTTGCGTCGACCTCCCCTCTGCTGTCAGTAAAGAACCAGCTCAGGAAGTCAGCATTCAAAAACATCCTGCAAGGAAACCCTGTTCCTAATAGCACAGTCTGGACATACAGTAGAAACATTAAAAAAACAAACTAATAGGTATCTCTTGACTTGTATAAAAAAAAACAGGAAAAAGCATTTACCAAAAACAGGTGCCTGGGCTGTTGACTCTTCCTGCCGACCTTCATCAGGGTGCCCTCCTTCACAAAAACCTGATCAAAAAAACGATACAAATATACAGAGTTAAATCTGATCATTTTACAAGTTCTCTGATTGTGTCACACATACAGGACGACTGCAATAATTATTGTTGTTTTATTCCAAGCCGAGTGGGGATTCCCAGTTGAAGGACTGTGTAAAGGCCAACACAGGGGTGGTGCAGGGCGGACTGGGCGGGTTGGCAAGCTTCAGACAGAAACAATGCTGTTATCAGAGTCGTACCCTGCCAGGCTGCAGCAGGTCTCGCTGGCCATGAACACTGTACTCTATGTTGACCAGACGCAACAAGTTCTCCTGAGGCACAAAGACAGAAAAGGACAGTAAGACAGGGAAGGTATTCAAGCTGCAAAAATAAGAGAGAAACGATCAAAATTGTAACCTGTGAACTCAAACGTCATTCTCCTGCTTGTCTATTTTCATTCATCAAGTGGGTTTTAGAACAAGCCAGACTATTCAGGAATGTCATCATTTGTTAAATAACTTGAACTACTTTACTAGCAGCAAAGTCAGGAGAGGACCAACATCATTAAGGTTCATCCTCTGAAGAGCATGATTCTGTGCACCAATTTCAATCCAATAACTGTTATATTTTAGTCTGGAGCAAAGTGGCGAGCCATCTGATGAAGCGTGGTGTGGTGATTTTTATATTTCTGTTGCAATTGGACAGACTTGGAAAACTGCAGGGAAAAGATTATTTCTAAACTTTAGGGCAACTTTGGGCAGGGAAGATCCAAAAAGTTATATGGGGTATAGTCTTTTTTCTCTTTTCCAAACCAGAGACTTTTGACAGAGAAACCACTCATGGTGTTGAAAGAATATACTGTGTTCAGTATACGGTAAAATGAGTACTTCTGAATGCAAATGTTTGTTTTCCGGGTCCAAGGGTCACACACTTACCCCATGTTTTAAGCTGTCATTTACTTGATCTTCAATGTCGGACACTATCGCCACAGCAGCTGGATAATATCACAGACAGAGAGATCAGCGGGAAAAAGCTCTACATGTTAGCAAGCAAACACATTCACAAAGAATATTCATAATTCATGAGATGTTTCTTTATTGCTTGTGTCTATATAGAAAGTCAACATAAAAGTCTGAATCAGCCAAGAGCCCGGATGTGACTGCATGCCCGGACTGGGGTGAATCTCTTAACGAAGATATCGTCAGAGAGAGTGTTGCTGCAACTTGCCTTCTCATGAATTACACATTGCAGTCCAGAAGAGAGTTCAAATTGCTTCCTGGTGGGATACCACAACAGACAAAGAAATCTAAATTGGCTCTCTCATGGCCACCTCTCCATGCCAAATGAGCACATATAAATTCCCTGTGAACACACAGCGACAAACAGAGGCCAGTAAGGCTCTCCTGTGACTAACAGAGAGCAGCTGAGGCTGCTGTTTGCTTTACCGTACCTTGGGTGTCTTCATACTCCTTGGAGTCAGGGGAGAGGTTGTTCAGGTAATCTGCAAGAGGAGCGAAATAAATGAATTCCACCAAAGAGTCAAGAATGCAATCGATATATGTGAAACAAAATGTTTAATTCAGAAATAGTTCACTAATCCTCACCAGTCAGGAGCATGCGATACTGAGCAACACGCACGATGACCTGCAGGAGCTGATGTTTGAGAGAAACCTTTTCCCCGATTGGACTCTGCTGCTGAGACACATAGGACAAATACAAAGTCAATATTCTCCATGCATTGTTGCTGTTCAGCAGGGCCACGTTTATCATGTGAACGTAGGAAAGTCCACATCAGATTAATTAAAACAGTCAAGGGTTTTCACTGAGTGTATAAAAAAACTGAAAGTTGCACTGAGAGGTATTGAAAAATCCTTTGTCCATAAATGAGATGAATGTATAAAGCACCATTAGATTTCCTTGTAGAATCCCACAAGATCATTAAAAAAAAGCGTATAATAGTCAACACCACCAGTTTTACCTCTGATCTCTCTGATCCCTCGGATGTTTCTGATTGTGGATACTGAAGAGATGCTGCTATCACCCTCTTGAACTTTTAAGAATATCATGTTATCATATCACATATCAACCTAATATCTTCTGTAACAACATCTGTGGCTGCCTGGTTAAAAAAACAGCTAATCTAATTGAGGCTAATTATAACTCCTCACTTAAGTGCACAAAAAAGCTGTTGGGAAAAGCAGCCTACATTCATTTTAGAATTCCCCTGTTTTAAAAACCTGTTCAGTGTTTTTCATTGTTGTTCTGAGTGGCTCAGGCCAAACATATTTGTTCTTAAGCTATAACACATAAAGTTTATATTTTCCCTTTGAGTGTCATGATTGTGGCAGTTAACAGCCAGGCACACGGTGTGGTTGTTCCTTTAAATTAAATTACTACTTCATTTAGCTGTCTGCCTTTTTGCCTGACCCTTTCTTTTCTTAAGGTTTTAAGGGACACACACACACACACACACACACACACACACACACACACACACACACACACACACACACACACACACACACACACACACACACACACGCTTTGCCATCACTGTCTCTGCTCCTGCAAAACATGCACTTCATCTTGGTCACTGCACATAACACACACACAAACACACAATCACACACTGAACTCTGCAGATAAGAGACAATGTGCAGAGGTGAGATAGATAAAGATCAGTCTGTTCACTGTTATTTCTAATTAAAAAACAGCAGCAATTTTTCACCACTGCAACTAGTTTTCTATTTAAATATTTTTATATTATTCCAAATGTTCCCAGGAAATGTTCCCCGACTTGTTTTCATCCATTTGGTGACCAAAACCTAAATACATTGTGGAAAAACACAGCCTGCATTTCTTCTTTTCATGCAGGCTGTTCCAAATTGTGTTTTCTTATAAATTACAAATCAGTGGCGCACTGGAAAGTGAAGAAGAGGAGAACAGCTAAGGAGGAGGAAGACCGAGAGCATACAGACTTTAGGTCGCTTTGGACAAAAGCGTCAGCAAAATGAATGTTATTTATCAAACCATGGCAAAATGTATATTTATCTAAAAAAAAAAGAAGAGTAATGCTATGTACCAGAAGTTACTAACCGATTTACACCTGCAGTCCCTGGGTAGGTAAAGGAAACATTTTTGTTTTCGTACTGTTACACACTGTCCACCGTGACTTTGTGGTAAATTAAGACTGGTAGGTGCTTTATTGTGAGCACATCATTTCATCCTCAAAAGGTTCTGTTCATATTGTGATATGTGTGTGTATACTTTGGATTATAAATTTGATTTTTGATAAGTTGTGTTTTTCAATGATTGCATTATGTGTTGCATCATATGTTTTGTGATTAGAATGAGAGCAGCGCTGTAGGCCTGACCTCAAACTGGTGAACAATTGCTGCAAAGCAAGGTGAAGTTCGGCAGCTGTCCTCCAACAGGCTCATACTTCTGTCGTAGTGGCCGATGTAAGTGGTAAAAACCAAGAACTCTGCTTTTCTGGACAGGAAGATGTCGGCGATCCTCTGGCTCTCCTCCCTGAGTGGAAGAAGCAGAATATATTTATTGCTTTTTGTGCTGCATTAATGAGTACACTCTGTGGAGCCATGGCGGAAGGACGAGTGGGGAAGGGAGTTTGTTTGGTTGTGGCATATACAGTATGTGGTTGGATACGTGCCAATAGACCCTATTCAGCAGCTGTGTGCACATCTCACCATTGTCGGAGTCGATTCTCCAGCTCGGTGAGGATTCTGCGGTGCAGGGTGTAAACGTCAGGCAGCTCGTTGAGAATCTCCCGAAGTCTCTCTTCCTCCACCACAGGTTCACCCTCATCCCCAACAGCTGAACCCACCGCTTCCCGGAAGTCCTGACACACAGGACGGAAAGGTTATTCTTATCGTTTACGTTAGGAATCTTACAAAGCCTACAATTTCCCTGTAGGTCTGCTATGTCGTCCCCTCTAACTAATACTGTGCAGAGAGATAACATCTGACAGCAGGGTGCACATGAGCGATTATGTCAAGGATTCGCATCTTCTCTTGGAGCTGGCTGGTGCTGCAGCAGTGTCTATCTGTGTGACTGGTTTCATCTCAACACCAGAGAGAGAGTAACTCTACTGAAGGTACGGAAGTGAAAGAGCAGCACTTGTTCCTGCATCATTATCCAAAGCTAAGGTGCCCTTGAGCAAGGCCCAAAGGCCTTACCTGCTCCACTCAAGATGTTCAGGGGCCAAAAGGTCAGACTGTGTGTTCTGTACATAAATGTGTGACTATGAACATGAACAGTCACGCTAAGTAAATTGACAGTGGTCGAAAAATGAAAAGACACAACTTAAACAGGATTTCATAAATTTTGCAATTCGGTAGATTTAGTATGCATCTGCTACTTAAATGTGTACATTTAAGGAAAATCAAGAGATATAAAATGTAAACCTGAGCTGAAAAAAATGCACTGCAACTCCAGTTCTGCAGAGTTGTGACAGTTTACTGAAGCCTTATGTAGAAACTGTAGGACAATATCTGATACATCCATTACATTAGTGCATTTAATAAGAATAAACTCACTTCCTGAAGAAGCTTGAGCGCTTTCACATGCCTGTGGAAAGAGAAATATATACACAATTCAGTGAGAACCTGATTAGTTCTGACAGACAGGAAGGGATGTTTGATAAGGGGAAATTAGTTTTACACGCAACTTACAATCTCTCTGTATCCACCAGTTCTTTCGCAATGTAAAAGGCTCTGGATCGGCCATCCGCCTGTAAACAATCATATTATTAACTTGTAATAAGCCCAGGGTTATGAAGTAGCTGAGGCATTTTGGCACTGGTTCAACAAATAGAGCTGGATCTCCACATTGTCTCTGAGCGGCAATCAAATTCTAAATAATGAGGACAGCATTGTACTACTCCATTAACCTCCATTAACCCACATTAAAATCCTGGCTTGTGAGGGCAATGTTCTCAGGTGCCAACGGTGAAAAACACTTCCCTCTGTTTTATTTAGTTGAGTTCTGTTCTTCACATTAGTCTTCATTTTAATCTAGCATCTGGTAAAAGGTGATACCTTCCATTTCAAGGCGATGGTACAAAATAAAACGTATAAAATCAGATTTTAAAGGATAGTGGGTAACATATAGGTGCTTGGTGAAAATATGGATAAAAAACTAACATTCTCAAGAAATCGCATTTTCATGGAGAGCCCTTTTGAAAAACTGCTTTTATAATATACAGGCAGGATATAAAAAACTTTTATAGAATTTTTAAAAAAACACGTCACAACTTTTCTATGTGTAAATATGTGCCACATATTTGTACAAACTCAAATCACATTTAACGGAAACTAACCTGTCTATTATAATTGCTGTCTGCGCCTCCATCTTCCTCATCGGAGGTGCGGCCCTGGTCTTCCTCACCTGCCGTCTCTCCCCTGACATCAGCCACTGAACCGGTCAGCGGACTGACAGCCACAGAACACACATTGTAGGCTTCTGTGTAGGCACTGTGGTGAGGAAGATGAGTCAGATCAAATAGGTTACACAGTGTGTATGAACAGCTTGTGTGTGTCACTACAGTCTGTTTTTCTTTTAAATTACACATTATCAATGCAGTAAACAAAGAGCAACAATTAGAATGTCCGATGGTCAGGCGACAAATATGTTTCATTTTATTTCGGAAAACCTTGATAATGTGGAGGAGTGTTAGTTGAGGGGATTGATCTTACCTCCAAGCCTGCCTGTTAAATGTGAAGCTCCGCCCAGCAGCTGGTTATCATCCCTACAGTATGTGTTGCTGGCTGTAGCCTTATATTTACTGTATGGCGGTGAGAGGTATCTACCTGACTCTGTCAGAGAGCCAACAAGCATTTCTGTCAGACGTTTAGTGTTTTTATTCTTTTATGACTGTGTTTTTAATTGTTTTTATGTGTTTTTACCTGTGAAGCACTTGAGAAGTGTTATATAAATACACATATCAATTTTTATTATTATCAAATTTCTAAAAAATGTCAAACTGCCTAATGATTTTTAGGGAAAAGTGACTGGAGAGTCAGTATTTCAGAAGGCAAAAAGGAATAATTACAGAAACGCCTGGAAAGACAAAAATCAATAAAATCAATAATGTATATGTTCTTCTTTCCTACTCCCTCAATAATCTGGTTTCCCTCAGATTAACTTCGGTCCCCCTTATTGACTCACGTGTTGGGAAACACTGGTCTAGTCTGCTGCTGTGTATGTGGCATATCTGTTGTTATATGACATTTGACTTATAGTTTCTATAATATGAACTGTTGTCATCCATGTGAAAGTAAATCAGATGAAATTCATTGAACCGTCCAAGCCATTTTTATAGTCCATCGAAATATCACTCTAATAAACGTACAACATTCAGTATTAGCAGTAAATGTGAATAGATAAAGTATTACTGGTCTACAGAAACCAATAAAGTGATCCTGAAAATCCTTCGGTGACAACTGAACCCAACCAGGAACTATTGCCGGTATTTCATGCTATGACATTCTCTTCTGTAGGGAGCCCAAATGAATATGCTAACGACTGCAGCTCAGTGGGGAGTGTGAGCTACGCAAATAAAATCACGTCCTCAAGTTACAGTAGTAATGCATTAGAGCTCTATGTGACCAATTGCCTTGCCAATGATCCTGCCACGTTTCACTCCCGGCACCAATGGACTAAAATCCCACTGAGATGCAAATTAGCTACATATGAACAACATATTTGAGCAGTTCAGATCTCTGCATCGCACACATTAAAGCTGCATGGCCCATTACTGCTCATAGGGTCTAAGTTTGGATGAGACACCGGGGGTGCTCCAACAACAAACTACATGCACAGTTTCTATATTAGGCTTTTATATCACTCCCACAGAAACGGTCTCCGTCACGTTTCACTGTCCTGCCATGTTGTTTGAGGGCTGAAGGCAATGGGGATAAATTACAGAAGGAGATTAAAAAAAAAATATTCATTTTCTTTTTGCCTCAGGTTCCTTGGTGAGCCTTCAGTATTTGAGGAGATGGGGCAAGGATGCTAACGATCAAATTTAATATTAATACCATCACTTCAGGCTATTGCGGAAAAAAATCTTTCAGTTTTAGCAATTACAAATATTTAGCTAAGTAAAGATTGTTCTGATTACAGTTGCTTTATTCAGAAAATCATAATCATTGCACAGTACTTTATTTTGTTCAGTGTTAGCATTTAAAGCTTGGGCATAAAACTTGTGCCACTGTTTATCTTGTGATGAAAAAGCAATGCCATAAAAATGATAAATTAAAACAATGTTTTACAAAACTTTGAAGTTTCAACTGCCAACATTTGCATTAACAGTATTCGAGGCCAACTGGCATCTTTTCCAGATTCACATTGACAATTTATTGACTCAAGACAACAATCTAGATTTGGATGGATGCCTTGGGTTGTTGTTGTTGTTGTGCTAAAAGGTGGAATTCCTCTTCTGCTTTCAAACAGATGGCATATTGTTTTGTCAAAATCCATTTTTATTGGAACAAATCATAAATCCTTGACCTTGACTAAGGCCTCAGGTCTGGCTGAGGAAAAGCTCCCCTGAAGCATGATGCTGCCACCAAAACCAGAGGTCACCATGTATGGGGTTCTTTTGTTTATATCTCATCATACCTTCAAAATCCTTTGTGCAAATTATGTTCATTAATAATACAACAATAAAATAATAATTCAACCTTGATCTCGCCAGACCATATCACATTTTTTTCAGTATGTCTTCACTGTTGATTTTGGCCTCTTGGCAGCCTCCCTGACCAGTTTCCTCCTTAGGACGTCCTGTTTATGATAATGTGCCATATTACCATACTATTTGATGATTCTCTTCACCATATTCAATGGTATATCTAATGTGTTGAAAATTAATTTGTACACATCTCCTGATCGATAGCTCTAAACAATCAGAGTCATGTTAGTTGATAGCAGGTGTAGACCAACTACTATTTAACAGGAGTTTGAATGTGATTGGTTGATTTTAAACCAAATTAAAGTTTTTTGTTTATTTCATCGAATTTTAAAGGTTATACATCCCATTGAAGATGGGGAAAAGTTCTGCATTGATTTATCTTTGTTAAAATACAAAATGAAATCACAAAACCTGCCATTTTAACCGAGTTGTGTAGACATTTTATTGACCACTGTAGAGCCTTTATTGTACAGTTTTGCTTGCACACACAGGTTAATGGTGAGCACGATGAGAGGGAAGCACTGCAGTGAACAACTGCTGACTACAGAACACACTGAGATTGTATCTCAGCCTGTTGTTCCCGACTGGCTAGAGAAGAGCAATGACTCCAAAATGCTCTGACTATTAATCATCGTGAGCAGCCTGTATATGATATGTACACGGCCAACAGGAATGCAGGGGGATGGGTTAATGTAAGCACAGCACGGCTGATCATACCAACAAATAACGCCGCAGCAAGCACACAAGCAGCTCTACCTACATCAGCACAAGAGTCTGTTTCTGCACCTAAACAGTGAATGAAACCACCTTGTTTTTTACATAGATCCGAGGAGACCACAACCGCCAGCGTTTTCCTCCTCTACCCCCCAACATTCCCCAACAACAACACACACATCACAGCTGGGGTTTAATATCTCACTGCAATGAATAAGGGAAGCTACTGTACTTCACTTTCCTCTCCAGAACTGATCACCAGAACCATGTGATCACAGCATCAGGGGACTCAACATATTAAATAGTTATAAATCTTCCTCCCCAGGGGCATTGTTAAACCCACACAGTAACCGAGCAGTAATAAAAAAAAAAGACCAGTGCTTGGTGCAAAAGGTAGTAAGGATCAGTAACATTATGTCCAGCAGCATCAGTCTACAGGAACACATACTTGCACGCAGACACATGCTCTATTGATGGTCTGTCTGCCGGTTGGTTATCTGTTGGTTGTCTGTCCAAAACTTTGAAAAATGAAATATCTAAACAATTTATTGAATGGATTTTCATAACATTTGGTACAGACATTCATGGACCCATGATGAGAAATCCCACTGATTTTGGTGATACACCATTATTATTTTTCAGCACATTTATGGCACGTACAAATGGTGGGAAAAAGGGTTTACTTTTTACTTTTTGTAAGTGCATATTACTATCATGATTGTGCAGCCACTGATTACAGACAAGATTTTTGTTGCCAAAAGCACAATACCTTTCTGCTGCTTCTAGATAACCATGTGCTAAAATACACCAGAAGTGAATGTGTTAGGGCCCATAGTCTTGTTTACATACCTTTCTGTTTCCTCTTCAGGTGACTGAGTTCTGCTCTTGAAGCCAGGGAGGCTGCTCATGTCCACATAACCGTCCGTGTCATTGGCAGACGACAGCACTCGACTGGATGCTGGACGGTCAAAGAAACCTGTGAACGGTCCGTGTGGAATAGGCCTCTGCTGTGGGACCTGGACATTCTCATAGTCGGAGCTGATGGCAGGAACATTCTCGTAGTCTGAGGTATCGGTGTTGGGGAAGGAGATGGAGCGTGGCTTGGTCAGGGGAAGAGGTATGAAAGGCACACGGGAGCGGTCCTCAAAGGACTCCACGCGGACAACGCTGCGATTGAGGAATGCAACAGCGCTCCCTTTCCTTTTGCTGTCCTTGTAGAACAAGAAGGTGGAGGCCGGCTCAGATGAACCTGTAGGTTTACTAGCAGAGCGTGAGTTTAGCTGTGGAGAGCTACTTAAGCTACGTCTATCTAAATCCAGCAGCCTGCTGGGCGTGTGGTGGCTGGACTCTGCTGAGGTCTTAAAGGAACACGGGCTGACATCCACCGAAGACTTGTTCTCCGTTTTCCGTCTAAACTTGAGCATCAGGAAGCGCTTAATGGAGGATTTCTTTTTCCTGTTTTTCTCAGACGAGTCTCCGTCAATGAGAAGCGAGGGGGAGCTCTTCGTGATGGGCCTCTTGGTGATGTAGGCCAGCTCAAAAGGAGGAGGAATATCCACCACAGATGTTGGTGTGGACAAGCCGCTGGATGACAGGGGTGAGCACCTGGAGAAGCTTCCCGATGAACAAAGGGCACCTCTCTGTCTCTGCGAGTCTTCCATGTCTCTGTAAACACACAGAGGCATGTCTTGTGCCTCCATGGAGAGGGAGCGGGGGTACAAGGATAGATAGTGGGGTTTGGTGCAGCTATTGTGCCGCACTGAGTTTAACATGGGGCTGCTGCTCAGAGCGGGTTGTCCGAATCCACTCGTGTAGGGGCTCTGAGCAAACTGTTCTCCCATCTCATTCCCATTGTTATTAATGCAGTGTGACAGTGAGCGAGATTGCATCCCTGTGACCTTCCTGTCCCATAGAAAAACATTTTCACCCTCTGAACTGTGCCCCGGCTCCTCATAAACGTGCTCATCAATGATGTCCTGCTCTGTATCAGTGGTGTCGTCAAGAAACGGAACGATGTGACCCTCCAGGTCCCCCTCATCTCTGAGGACGTCCAACTCATTCGGGGAAAGCAGCTGGCTTTCTGATAGGGAAGAGTTCAGCGAGGCGTCAGTGTCCGTTGGCACAGAGATGGATACCAGCCTGAACCTCGGCTGGTAGTCCAAATGATCTGACAAGGCGTGTGTTGTATGAGCTTTGTGCTCCTCCGTTTTGAAAGACGGTCTTTTCTGGCATGTCCTTTTCTTGTGTTCATCACCGTTTCTAATCTCCACATAATCCTCAGAAGACATACACGCGATCTGTCCATTTTCCCCTGTTTCCTCATATTTCCCATCAGATATTCCACTTCTGTTTACAGAGGAAAGTTTCTGTGGTGTTTGTGGACTAACTGGCAGTCTAATATTTCTCGGCATTATCTCTCGGTTAATGATGTCATTCGAACAGACATAATAAGGCTCATGGATCTGATCGTCCTCTAAGGCAACATATTTCGTAGTGGTATCACAGAAATGTCTCTGGTCTTCAGGGATTAAGTCATAAAAACCAATGTTCTGTAGGTTTTCACCCTTTTCCTTCATCTTACGACCACATCTCGACTTAAGGAGGTT